>NC_053028.1:632543651-632798527 GCF_003073215.2 Triticum urartu | reverse complement strand
GGACATGGTGGGTTAGAGGTTTGACATGGCAATTTGGGAGGATTTCAAGCAAGTGGTAGGCATCGTAGCAATGGCATAGCAAAAGAGCGAGCAAACTAGCATAGCAAAGACAGTAGTGATTTCGAGGGTATGATCATCTTGCCTGCACAGTTGTCAGAGTTGACTGGATCCTCGAAAGCAAACTCAACGGGCTCCTCGTTAGCGAACTCGTCTCCCATCTCTACCCAAACAAGACAAACAAGCAACAAGGATACAATCAACCACATGCAAACTCAATCAATACGATGCAAAGATGATATGCTATGCGGGATGCGACGCGGGCTGCAAAATGCAAGATATGACAGGAAATGCATGAACCTGGCCTCAACTTGGAATTCCAAGTGTGCCACTGGAAAGATGAGATGAAATCGCTTGAAAACTATATAAAGAACGCCGGAATCGGAGTTACGGTTTGGAAATGGCAAGCGATTCAAATATGACACCGGTCTGCGATTTACAGCAAGTAGGCATCTAAATGCAACGAAAAGAACATGCTACAACACCCAAACATGGCAACAAAATACATGGCAGGGAAGCATTCAAGATGCTTAACAAAAGTCTAGCACTGAGCTACGGCCAATTCATCCATTAGGAGGTTCAAACAAGCATGGCAAAAACGCAAATGGTAAAACAGATCTCAGACTTAGTGAAATTAACACTTGTCTGGAATTTCAGATCATATAGCCCTCTTCGGAGCAACAAACAACATGCTACAGGACCTGAACATGACAAAGGAAGACATGGCATGGAGCTACTCAACAAGCTTAACAAAAGTCCTTTAGTGACCTTGAGCCAAAAGGCATCACAAAATATACTAACAAGCACACGAACATAGCAAAAACATAATCAGTTTTCAGACTTAGTGAAAACTGGGACATGCTGAAACATAACTCACGAAGGCATGTTTACGAGCTCGATGCACTCACCATGGTGCAAGTCATGGCAAGACAAGCATACATCCCTTAAGAAGGCACAAAACTCAAGCTAGAAATGGCAAGAACAATGGCATATCATGCACGGATCAACTACAATAACATTGGCAAAATCGCAAACAAGTTGACGATCTGCCCAGATTCGCAACGAAGCAAAAGTAGAGCTCGATTGACTCAAGCTAGGGTGCTCCATATATGCAAACAAAGACATGGATGGATAGAGCACTACAATATTAACAAAACTCCTTTACTGATCATCCTCAAAAGAGGCACGGATCACTAGGAAACAATAAGAACATATGGCATCATGAGATAAACAGCCCCAGGACTTAGTGAAATTACAAAGTCCTTGAAAACAGATTTACCGGGTGCCTCACTTTGCAAGCTTGCACTAAGCACCACACACATCACAAAAATACATGGGTTGCACCTCTGGAAAGATGACAAAACCCTTAACAAAACATATGTAGAACTCACGGGCATATCATGCACACAATAATCATGGCAAAAATGACAAATTTCTAAGATGAAGTAGCAGATCTGACAATTAACTCAAGTAGCCCTCTTCTAACAGCATTTCGGGCATCAAGATGAACTCAAATGAAAATGATGTAATGGAATGAAATGATGTACTCTCCGAGATGAACATTTTGATATGCTATATGCATGAATCGGAGCTACGGATGCAAAGTTACGGAGCCGCGAACAGGGGCACTTGAATCTGCCATTTCGGGACTTAGACAAAAATCACCTAGGGTTTACTGTTCATCGCGATTCAGATTTGGATCGCACGCCTCCCGAGGCGGCGGCGCACTGTTCACCGACAAGCCGGTGGCGGCCAGGGCCGGCGAGGAGGGAGGAGGAGGCCGGCGCCGGTGTTGGCGATGGCAGCGCCGAGAGGCGGCGGGCGGTGACGCGTCGGGCGGCGGGGCGGCGGAGCTTCAGCCGGAGCGGAGCGGCGCGGCGGAGCTCTCGCCGGAGTTGGCACGGCGACGGCGACGGAGGCGATGGCGGCGGGGAGAAGGCGCAGGCGGCGCGACGCAGGTGGGCTTCGGGGGCCGGATCTGGGATCCCGGGCCGGCGGCGGAGGGCGGCGGTGATGGCGAATGAGGGGGCGACACGTGGCGGCGGCGGGGGAGGACCCGGACGTTTCCGTCGGCGCGGCTTTGTCCGGCGGCGCGCGAAGACGAATGGAGCTAGGGTTTCAGGGGAGGAGAAGATCCGGATTTCGGGGGTTCATTAAATAGAGGTAGAGGGAGCTAGGAGAGTCCAAATGAGGTGCGGTTTTCGGCGACGCGATCGTGATCGAACGCTCTAGATGATGGAGCAGAGTTAGGTGGGTTTTGGGCCAAATTGGAGGGGTGTTGGGATGCAACACACACGAGGCCTTTTCGGTCCCTCGGTTAACCGTTGGAGTATCTAACGAAGTCCAAATGGTACGAAACTTGACAGGCGGTCTACCGGTAGTAAACCAAGGCCGCTTGGCAAGTCTCGGTCCAATCCGGAAATGTTTAATCCGCACACACGAAAGAAAGCTAGAAATGACCATCGGAGGAGAACGAAGCGCCGGAATGCAAAATGGACAACTGGGAGAATGCTCGAATGCATGAGATGAACACGTATGCAAATGCAATGCACATGATGACATGATATGAGATGCATGACAACGAAAACAACACACAGAGACAAAAACCCGAACCCGAGGAAATAAATATAACTTAACGCCGGAAATGGCAAGAGTTGGAGTACAAATAGGGAAAGTTACATCCGGGGTGTTACAACAACCACCATTCTATTCCATCTATAGTGCCATGTCCATGACTGATGCTCATGTATTGCGTGAAAATTGAAAAAGTTTTGAGAATGTCAAAAGTATGAAACCATTGCTTGCCTTGTCATCGGGGTTGTGCATGATTTAAATATTTTGTGTGGTGAAGATGGAGCATAGCCAGACTATATGATTTTGTAGGGATAACTTTCTTTGGCCATGTTATTTTGAGAAGACATAATTGCTTTGTTAGTATGCTTGTAGTATTATTATTTTTATGTCAATATTAAACTTTTGTCTTGAATCTTTCAGATCTGAATATTCATACCACAATTAAGAAGAATTACATTAAAATTATGCCAAGTAGCACTCCGCATCAAAAATTCTGTTTTTATCATTTACCTACTCGAGGACGAGCAAGAATTAAGCTTGGGGATGCTTGATACGTCTCCAACGTATCTATAATTTTTGATTGCTCCATGCTATATTATCTACTGTTTTGGACATTATTGGGCTTTATTATCCACTTTTATATTATTTTTGGGACTAACCTATTAACCGGAGGCCCAGCCCAGAATTGCTGTTTTTTGCCTATTTTAGGGTTTCGAAGAAAAGGAATATCAAACGGAATGAAACCTTCGGGAACGTGATTTTATCAACGAACAAGACCCGAGAGACATGGACCCTATGTCAAGACACAAAAGAGGAGGCCACGAGGTAAGGGGGCGCGCCTACCCCCCCCCCCCACAGGCGCGCCCTCCACCCTCGTGGGCCCCCTGTTGCTCCACCGACGTACTCCTTCCTCCTATATATACCTATGTATCCCCAAACGATCAGATACGGAGCCAAAAACCTAATTCCACCGCCGCAACTTTCTGTATCCACGAGATCCCATCTTGGGGCCTGTTCCGGAGCTCCGCCGGAGGGGGCATCGATCACGGAGGGCTTCTACATCAACACCATAGCCTCTCCGATGAAGTGTGAGTAGTTTACCTCAGACCTACGGGTCCATAGTTATTAGCTAGATGGCTTCTTCTCTCTTTTTGGATCTCAATACAATGTTCTCCCCCTCTCTTGTGGAGAACTATTCGATGTAATCTTCTTTTTGCGGTGTGTTTGTTGAGACCGATGAATTGTGGGTTTATGATCAAGTCTATCTATGAACAATATTTGAATAATTCTCTGAATTCTTTTATGTATGATTGGTTATCTTTGCAAGTCTCTTCAAATTATCAGTTTGGTTTGGCCTACTAGATTGATCTTTCTTGCAATGGGAGAAGTGCTTAGCTTTGGGTTCAATCTTGCGGTGTCCTTTCCCAGTGACAGTAGGGGCAGCAAGGCACGTATTGTATTGTTGCCATCGAGGATAACAAGTGGGGTTTTCATCATATTGCATGAGTCTATCCCTCTACATCATGTCATCTTGCTTAAGGCGTTACTCTGTTTTTAACTTAATACTCTAGATGCATGGTGGATAGCGGTCGATGAGTGGAGTAATAGTAGTAGATGCAGGCAGGAGTCGGTCTACTTGTCTCGGACGTGATGCCTATATACATGATCATACCTAGATATTCTCATAACTATGCTCAATCCTGTAAATTGCTCAACAGTAATTTGTTCACCCACCATAGCATACTTATGCTCTCGAGAGAAGCCACTAGTGAAACCTATGGCCCCCGGGTATATCTTTATCATATTAATCTCCTACTACTTAGTTATTTCCTTTGCTTTTTTACTTTGCCTTTATTTTACTTTGCATCTTTATCACAAAAATACCAAAAATATTATCCTATCATATCTATCAGATCTCACTCTCGTAAGTGGCCTTGTAGGGATTGACAACCCCTATTCGCGTTGGTTGCGAGGATTTATTTGTTTTGTGCAGGTACGAGGGAATCGCGTGTAGCCTCCTACTGGATTGATACCTTGGTTCTCAAAAACTGAGGGAAATAATTACGCTACTTTGCTGCATGATCCCTTCCTCTTCGGGGAAAACTAACGCAGTGCTCAAGAGGTAGTAGTGGCATCCGCCGCAGAGTCCCATCCTTATCCTCTTACAATTCCAACTACCATTTTCATGTTTTATTTATGCCTCACCATTATTTATAAGTTGTTTGTATAGCTTCATTACCTCTCCTTATATCTCCACCATGTTATGTTTTCTATTGCCAGCTCATCGTCCTAACCATTAGTATCGTTGATAGAAATGGGAGGTATTGGGTATGTAGAAACATGGTTTATACCATTTAATTTGCTATGGTTCTTCTTGCTCATACCCATGAGAAGAAGTTGGTTAGGCTTCTTTTGATAGTGGCTACTCAATTTTTTCATAGGAACGAAAAATTGGGGAATTATGATCCTTTGATAAACTGATTTTGGTGATGGAGTGACCGATGGAGATTGAAAGGAGAAGAAGATAAATTGTTCGAGGAGAAGAGATATTTATGTGTAAGTTCTTGATAGTTTTTAGCTAAGACAAAAAATGTAAACTCTAGCCTCTACAAGAGCATGATGACAACCCATCAAGAATGAATGAGTCAACATACCGACAAATGCAATGCCTAAAAATCAAAATCAAAGAAGAGGAATTTCCACCTAGCGCTTCTTTGCTCCATGGTCACACAACAAATTCCATAAGTTAGGGCGAATCCAATGCGGTTTACCACATCGGCCATCAGATGTTCGTAGCGATGGTCGCCGAACCAAACAACGGCAATTGTGTGGAGAAGTTAGGGCGAATCTGATGTTGATTTATAGAATGGTTTGTACATGAAAACTAATAAATTCTGTAAACTAAAAATGCATAGTGGAAACTAGAAATGAAAGAAATAATAATTTCCAAAAGGTAAAGGAAAAACAAAAGAAAAGAAACTTATAAAAGAGAAATAAAAAAAGGCAATCTACCCCCAAATTGTGAGGCCAAATAATATAAAGTTGTAAGTTGAGTGTTCTTTTTCCCAACAGCAAGTAGAGAACACCACATGCTTGGTTGATATTTTTTTGGTCCTCTCCTCCTCCCCTCACATCGCTCCCACGATCAACCAAGGGGGAACCCTAGCCGCCGACGCAACGCTCCCCCGCCTACCCACTAGTAGAAAACAGGGCTTTGGTTCAGGCCTGGCCAGCCCATTAGTCCCGGTTCAGTCATGATCCGGGACCCATGGGGGCATACATCCCGGTTCGTGAGCCCAGGGGGCCGGCCGAGGCCTCGTGGGCATTGGTCCTGGTTCATCTAGACCCATTTGTCCCGGTTCTAGGCATGAACCGGGATGAATGGGCCTCGCTCCTGGCCCACATACATTGGTCCCAGTTCGTGGCTCGAACCGGGACAGAAGGTGGAGCTTTAGTCCCGGTTCCAGCCACAAACCGGGACAAATGAGCTGCCTATATATACCCGAACGCCGCAGCAGAGCACTCCATAGTGCTTTGTTTTTTCTGGCCGACGAGGGGAAGGCATTTGGGTGCTCTAGCTCACCTCCTATGCACATGAGGTGTTCGATGAAAAGCTCGAGCCACACTAGTTAAGCTTTCTCCTCTCGAAGCTCGACCTCCAAGCTCCATTTTCCCCGAGATTTGCATAGGTTTAGCGGTCCGTCACGTCCCGCCCCCGTCCTCACCGCCATCGATCGCCTGCACCGATCTCGTCGCCGGCACCACCGTGGTGAGCCTCTTGTTCTTATCTTCTTTCTGAAAGAAAAAATATTCTTACTTTAGATAGATACTTGTCTAACTTTCTTACTTTTTTTGACAGAAAGAATGTAAGGGAACCCCCTACAGTATAGTTGGTGCAACAAACCCAAATTGCAAGTACCATGCCTTGAACCTGGGTGGGTGGGAAGGCATCAGCCCCTCCTACATAAATAAAATCTATGTCACATTGGTAGTTGAACCGGAAATTCCAACCGAGCCTATTGTCGAGAGGTTAAATTTAGTTGAAGAAGAAAACAATTACTTGAAGGAAAAATAAAAAATTGAGGAGGAGATGATGATATTGGAGTTGCATGTTGCGGATGTTGTCGATGATCACAAGATCAAGATGGATGGAATGCGGTTGAAGATGAGAAAGATTAGAAAATATGCCATTCATACCGAGGCTTGGTATCATTATGCCGTTGGATCAATTGTTACCTTGGTTGTGATTATCATCGCATTTGTTGTTGCATTGAAAGGTTTTACATAGTTTCAATGTATGGTTTAAGTAGATGCTCTGGAGAGCTATATGTTGTTCAATTTGAACTATGTATGTACTTTGGTTTTAATGTGATGATGAACTACTATTAATTTGGTCACTTACCTATCCATGTGAATCTCTAATGGTTTTTGACATACATAATTATATATAATGCACGCAGATGAACCGGCAATGGATGTACGATGACAGACACACATAATTATGTTTCTCGAAGTGCCTGAGGCAAATAAACAGAATGGTTGCATGAAAAATAACAAATGAAGTCAGAAAGGGTTGAAAAATGATGATGTGGCTTTGAATGGTGCATTTTGAACACACAAAAAGTTTGGAGTTCAAATAAGTTCAAAAAATGAAATCCCTTTGTAACAGATGAGTTTTCGTCTGAAACCCTGATACTTCGAAAGAGACTGTCCATTTTGTACACGAAGTGCATCTAGTTTTTTGCCGTAACCCTCTCTACTTTTTAGCACATGCTATGTGGGTGAAATGATGATACCATGCCAATTTTCAACCTTTTTCAGAGTTCATTTGAAATGCTTTTGAATTTCAGAGTCTTATAGCTCAAAAAAATCAATTAAAATATTCTGTTATGATCAACTAACACAAAACTATAATATTCTTTAATAGCAAAAAGAAAATCAAGTAAAAAACTTTTATAAAAACTTTAATAGCAAAATGAATCAGCAAAAAAGCTTTTATAAACCTCTAGTATTTTTTAAACTAAAATTATATAAAATTTATGCAACTAAAATTATCAAAGTATTTTCTGTTCAAAACATGAAAAGCAGAAATAAACAAATAAACTTTAATAAATAAGTACAAACAAAATAAAATAAATGAAAATTAAATAAAATAAATAAGTAGAAACAAAATAAAATAAAATAAAAAATTCTTTAATAAAATAAATAATTAGAAACAAAATAAACTTTAATAAAGTAGAATAAATAAACTTAATAAAATAATAAAGATAGCAACAGTAAGTATTTTGTTGTAAGTAGAAACAAAATAAAATAAATAAAGCAATGAAGAAAATAAAAAACTTTTTAATATAATAAATAAGTAGAAACAAAATAAACTTTAATAAATTAAATAAAATAAACTTTAATAAAATAAATAAAGATAGCAACAATAAGTATTTTGTTGTAAGTAGAAATAAAATAAAAAAATGAAGCAACAAAGAAAATAAAAAACTCTTTAATAAAATAAATAAGTAGAAGCAAAATAAACTTTAATAAAGTAAAATAAATAAAATTTAGTAAAATAAATAAAAATAGCAATAGTAAGTATTTTGTTGTAAGTACAAACAAAATAAAATAAATAAAGCAACAAAGAAAATAAAAAAGTGCCACCTACTGGGTCACCACGACCTAAATACGACTAGAAACCCAATCATGGGCCAGGATTCAGGCCCACAGGAGGCCCGGTAGGCCCATAGAAACATAGTCACAGATTAGGCCCGAAAGCCTGCAGTTGAGAGGAGCTCAAGAGGGTGGGCGCAGTAGCGCTTATAAACCACTCTCGAGCCCTCTCAACTAGCAAGGTGGGACTAAACTTTTGGCCGCGACGCGGGCAGCAAGAGGCCTTTGGTCCCGGTTGGTGCCACCAACCGGGACTAAAGGGGTGCATTGGTACCGGTTCATGGCACCAACCAGAACCAATGCCCCCCCCTTTAGTCCTTCTCCTCCGCGTCGTAAGCAATGAAAGAAGACAGCCGCAGCCGCTCCGTCTGCTTCGGCATCTAGCAGTACAGCCAGAGGCGGGAGGCAATACAGATTCGGTCCATCTCTCAAGGCTCTAGAGAAGTTACCATACGAGAGGACTGCGGAGGAAACCACGAAGATCATGGAAACCGAAGTGAAGGACTTCTTTGATGGGGTGAAAACAAAGAAACATCCACCTCTGGAGGAGAAGATAGATTCGGTGAAATTAAAGCGCACTATCGATGCCCTGAGGAAACCACCAAAGTCTCCGCCGAAAACAAACTATGAGCGCATTACTGAAAAAGTATATATCAAAGCGGGGCGGTCGGGAAGTACTATCAGTGATCGAAGGTTAGCAGAACGACGAGCTGGGAAAAAAATTGCCCAGCTCAGCGAACAAGCGAACCAATCGTGCCCCCCGCTCAAGGTGTCTAGCGATATCGTCGCTAATGATCAGAGGATGGTGCCCAGTTATACCAATCTTGAAGATTACCTGTCCGACGATGTACATTATGAATTCTTGGAGGTGGACGAACACAAATACCATTACGGGAAGCCTCTTGTCAAAGATGAAAAATCTCTAACAATGATGATACGAAGATTGCATGATTGGTACATGAAAACATGCACAGAGTCTGGGGGGATGAATACTTTGATGCTAAGAGTTAAAGAGGAGCACGACCTCGTTGGAATTGATCTATTGTCTATTCCATTTGAGGAGTTCTTCCAGTTTTTCAATCAAAAGGCCCTCGATAAATTAACGGTCATTTGCTACTGTCTGTAAGTACTACTTATGTCATTAAGTCTCTATATATAGCTCAGCTCTTTTGCATGTATTTATAATTATCCTCACTATATTATGCAGATTGAAGATCGTTGAGTGTAGAAAAGCAGAAATATATGATATTGGGTTCATTAACACAAATCTCATAGATGAATATGTTGTTAAAAATAATGCCAAAGAAGTCGAGGCCAACTTGCTCAAATCGTTGGTAATAAATCAAAACAAAGATAAAATACTCTTCCCTTACAACTTCAAGTGAGTGTTACTGTCTTGTGCATATTCGGTTTCCCTTATTACTGGAGGTTATAGTAATGAAATTAATTGATGAGTTATGCATGCGTGCGCAACTTTCATTATATTCTCATGGAGATTAAACTTGAGCAAGGACTAGTAATCGTCTTACACTCGAGACGAAAAGATCCCGAGACATATGCGGACATGACTAAAATTCTCAACAAGTAAGTTCAATCGATAATTATCACACCATATTGGCAACTTTTTGTTCATTTCCTGATATCTCAAGTAATAATTATTATCTTTGTCTTGCAGGGTTTGGAAAAATTTCACCGCAGAAGCTCCGGGACTGCCAAAGGAGCTGCGATATACACACCCGAAAGTAAGTACTACTTCCGCGCATCTCCCGTTGATTCTAGCTACTTTCATCGATGCCATTTATAATGCTTCATTATCAGTTTGATTGACCTCTATTTCTCATAAAGTGCTTGTGGCAGAAATAAGGGAATGATTACTGTGGATACTACGTGTGCGAGTTCAACTACAACGCGACTTGCAAAAATAAGCGGGGCTACTCTCAAAGACAATTTGATGTGCGTAAGCAATAATATTCACAATTTTATTTTATTACACCATCATTTCTGTTGAGTTTCATTCATATATATGTATTAACCCCCTTCTTCAAATTAGACGTGGCAGATGCGGAATGAACTCCTACCAAAAGATCGCATGAAAGCAATTCAAGAGGAATTGGCGGGATTCTTTTTTGACCACATCATCAATAAAGCCGGAGAATACCATGTTGAAGCTGAGTTCTTATATAATTATGGGAGATTATATTGTAAGAGATCTTAATATTGTATATATGTAGCCAGTAGCGTCGGATAGATATATGAAAACTTGTTGTTCGCGCAATCTCTCAGAGAAGGAGAGGTCGATATCACTTCTCTCGATACGCATGACGAACTTCTGTACTTAACGGTTTCCTTCATTTGCTTACTAGCTAGCGTGTCGAGGGCCTCTCTATACGTATAGTACGTAGCGTCGACCAAGCACGGAGATAAGAGAGGACACTTCTCTCTATTAATTAATTAGCTACCTAACACAATATATGAAACATCTTAATTAACCATACAAAACCCCCAAATCCCCCCTTTAGAAAAAAACACTAGCCCTTGAAAAGCTGACGCGTGGATGCCTTTTGGTCCCGGTTGGTGCCACCAACTGGGACCAAAGGCCCTCTTGCCTGGGCTCGCCGCCACTGGCGGAGCTACGTGTTACAAAAAGAGGCTACGGCCCGCCCAGCCGATAGCAAATGCAGTGGAGGATTGAAGGTAGGCTGAGCTGTGAGAAAAAAAATAGTGGATTCCTTTGTACTGGCACGCCACTGCTCGCCGCAGCAGCCACGTGGAGGCCCATCTGTCCCGGTTCGTATAAGAACCGGGACTAAAGGCTAGTGCCTTTAGTAGCGATCCTTTAGTCCCGGTTCCTAAACCGGGAAAGATGGGCCTTACGAACCGGGACAAATGACCCTTTTTCTACTAGTGACCTCTCCTACCCTCGTCGCCACCGAGTCGCGTCGCTGGGCAAAGTCGGCTGGTGCTGGCGGCAGCGGGGCACTCTCTCTTTCCTTCACGTGTTGGGGCTTGAGCGGGCTGACAAACCAGGGTCGTGGCTCGGCGTTGGACCATGGCACTGCGGCGCACGGGCAGGCTAGGTGGCGTAGCCCAGCACGGGTCGCATGCATGGAGGGCTGGTCGCGGCTGCGCCTGGGTCGGTGGCTGCCAATCCAGATCTGCGGTCGGGCACCAGCAGAGCATGCCATGGGCGGCGCGAGCTGCGGGCGTCCGCCCCTTCCATGGTTGTGACTGGTGGGGGTGTGGAGGCGCAGTGGTGGTGGTGGATGGACGTGGTTGGGGTGCGGGCTTGGGGTTAGGGACGACGGCCACAACTCGGTGGCGGCACAGCCAGATCTGACCTCGTGGCGGCGCGGGCGGCGGGCGGCTATCTTGATCGGGGCCATCTCGACTGGTTGAGGTGGATGCACAGAGGCGGTGGTTCGACTTCGCCCTCTTGATCCTTGGGGCACTCAGTTTTACGGTCGGAGGCGTGCCCGGCCGGTGGTGCACGGTGGCTCAATGCTCCTTGTTCTTGGTCGGCCATGGTGGCAGGGGCACTCCGAGGGATTTGCAGGGGTAACTCCGAGTCCTGTTGTCACCGGGGATGGTGACGGCGACCCGACCCTGGTTTGAGAAATGGCACGGTGGTTGCAGCATGGCCGACAGCCGCCGGTGGCCTTCCCCTGCGCCTCTCCTGCCCTGCTTCAGTCAGTTGGGCTCGGTACTTTCTCAAATGTTTTGTTTTTTCCTTCCGTCGGTGTGGGTGGACCATGGTGAGGGTGGTGGTGTAGTATTGGATGCTAGGGCAGCGGCTGTGGTGGGCAGCGCGGTGCTTGTGGGCGAAGCTCGTGGCTCAGGTGTTGCCTGGTGGCCATGGTCGTGTGGGGGGCATGGTGGCTAGGGTGTGACGTATGGTGGCAGTGGCCAGGGTGAAAACATGTTTTGTATTCGGGCAGACCGGCGGCGGCGATGTTTCGTCCCCTTCTTGAAGGCCTCGTCGTGGCTTTCAGTGGCCGTCGTCACTAGTAGAAAACAGGGCTATGGTCCAGGCCGGCTCAGCCCATTAGTCCCGGTTCAGTCTAGAACCGGGACCAATGTGGGCATTGGTCCCGGTTCGTGAGCCCAGGGGGCCGGCCGGGCCACGTGGGCCATTGGTCCCGGTTCGTCTGGACCTTTTGGTCCCGGTTAGTGGGACGAACCGGGACCAATGGGCCTCGCTCCTGGCCCACCACCATTGGTCCCGGTTGGTGGCTTGAACCGGGACCAAAGGCTTCCCTTTAGTCCCGGTTCATGTCATCAACCGGGACCAATGAGGTGCCTATATATACCCCCTCGCGCAAGAGCAGAGCACAGTGCTCTGTTTTTTCTGGCCGAGGGGGAGAGGGCTTTGTGGTGCTCTAGCTCACCTCCTATGCACATGAGGTGCTCGATGGAATGCCCGAGCCACACTACTTAAGCTTTCTCCTCTCGAAGCTCGACCTCCAAGCTCCATTTTCCTCGAGATTTGTCTAGATTTAGCGGTCCGTCAAGCCCCGTCCCCGTCTTCACCGCCGTCGATCACCCGCGCCGATCTCATCACCGACACCACCGTGGTGAGCCTCTTGTTCTTATCTTCTTTCTGAAAGGAAAAATATTCTTACTTGTATGTTTAGATAGATACTTGTATCATTTTCTTACATTTATTATTGCATCTTATATAGTGCGATGGTTTTGGTTTCAATGTTGTTAGATGAGAACTATGTATGCACTTTGGTTTTAATGTGATTATGAACTTCTATTAATTTGGACACTTAATTATATATAATGCACGCAGATGAACCGGCAATGGATGTACGGTGACAGACACACCCGCGAGTACATTAAGGGCGTGCATGAGTTTCTCTATGCGGCTGAGGCAAACAAGCAGAATGGTTTTATGTGTTGTCCATGCACTGAATGTGGGAATACGAGGTCTTACTCTAACCGGAAAATCCTTCACTCCCACCTGCTTTACAAGGGTTTCATGCCACACTATAATGTTTGGACGAGGCACGGAGAAATAGGGGTTATGATGGAAGACGGCGAAGAAGAAGAGTACGATGACAACTATGTGCCCCCTGAATACGGTGATGCTGCAACGGGGGGAGCTGGTGAAGATCAAGAGGAACCAGACGATGTGCCCAATGATGCTGCCACGGGTGAAGCTGCTGAAGATCAAGAGGAACCAGACGATGTGCCCGATGATGATGATCTCCTCCGGGTCATTGTCGATGCAAGGACGCAATGCATTAGTCAAAAGGAGAAGCTGAAGTTCGATCGCATGTTAGAGGATCACAAAAAGGGTTATACCCCAATTGCGAAGATGACAACACAAAGCTCGGTACCGTACTAGAATTGCTGCAGTGGAAGGCAGAGAATGTTGTGGCTGACAAAGGATTTGAGAAGCTACTGAAAATATTGAAGAAGAAGCTTCCAAAGGATGACGAATTGCCCGACAGTACATACGCAGCAAAGAAGGTCGTATGCCCTCTAGGATTGGAGGTGGAGAAGATACATGCATGCCCTAATGACTGCATCCTCTACCGCGATGCATACAAGGATCTGAACGCATGCCCGGTATGCGGTGCGTTGCGGTATAAGATCAGACGAGATGACCCTGGTGATGTTGAAGGCGAGCCCCTCAGGAAGAGGGTTCCTGCGAAGGTGATGTGGTATGCTCCTATAATACCACGGTTGAAACGTCTGTTCAGAAACGAAGAGCATGCCAAGTTGATGCGATGGCACAGTGAGAACCGAAAGAAAGATGGGAAGTTGAGAGCACCCGCTGACGGGTCGCAGTGGAGAAAAATCGAGAGAAAGTACTGGGATGAGTTTGCAAAGGACCCAAGGAATGTATGGTTTGCTTTAAGCGCGGATGGCATTAATCCTTTCGGGGAGCAGAGCAGCAATCACAGCACCTGGCCCGTGACTCTATGTATGTATAACCTTCCTCCTTGGATGTGCATGAAGCGGAAGTTCATTATGATGCCAGTTCTCATCCAAGGCCCTAAGCAACCCGGCAACGAAATTGATGTGTACCTAAGGCCATTAGTTGAAGAACTTTTACAGCTGTGGAATGGAAACGGTGTACGTACGTGGGATGAGCACAGACAGGAGGAATTTAACCTTAAGGCGTTGCTGTTCATGACCATCAACGATTGGCCCGCTCTCAGTAACCTTTCAGGACAGACAAACAAAGGATACCACGCATGCACGCACTGTTTAGATGACACTGAAAGTATATACCTGGACAAATGCAGGAAGAATGTGTACCTGGGCCATCGTCGATTTCTTCCGACCAACCATCAATGTCGAAAGAAAGGCAAGCATTTCAAAGGCGAGGCAGATCACCGGAAGAAGCCCGCCATGCGCACCGGTGATCACGTGCTTGCTATGGTCAATGATTTACACTACGTAATCTTTGGAAAGGGTTCCGGTGGACTAGCTATTCCGAATGACGCTGAGGGACATGCACCCATGTGGAAGAAGAAATCTATATTTTGGGACCTACCCTACTGGAAAGACCTAGAGGTCCGCTCCTCAATCGACATGATGCACGTGATGAAGAACCTTTGCGTGAACCTGCTAGGCTTCTTGGGCGTGTATGGGAAGACAAAAGATACACCTGAGGCACGAGAGGACCTGCAACGTTTGCACGAAAAAGACGGCATGCCTCCGAAGCAGTATAAAGGTCCTGCCAGCTACGCTCTTACGAAAGAAGAGAAAGAAATCTTCTTTGAATGCCTGCTCAGTATGAAGGTCATGACTGGCTTCTCGTCGAATATAAAGGGAATAATAAATATGCCAGAGAAAAAGTTTCAGAACCTAAAGTCTCATGACTGCCACATGATTATGACGCAACTGCTTCCGGTTGCATTGAGGGGGCTTCTACCGGAAAACGTCCGATTAGCCATTGTGAAGCTATGTGCATTCCTCAATGCAATCTCTCAGAAGGTGATCGATCCAGAAATCGTACCAAGGCTAAGGAGTGATGTGGCGCAATGTCTTGTCAGTTTCGAGCTGGTGTTCCCACCATCCTTCTTCAATATCATGACGCACGTCCTAGTTCATCTAGTCGACGAGATTGTCATCCTGGGGCCCGTATTTCTACACAATATGTTCCCCTTTGAGAGGTTCATGGGAGTCCTAAAGAAATATGTCCGTAACCACGCTAGGCCAGAAGGAAGCATCTCCATGGGCCATCAAACAGAGGATGTTATCGGGTTTTGTGTTGACTTCATTCCTGGCCTTAACAAGATAGGTCTCCCTAAATCGCGGTATGAGGGGAGACTGACTGGAAAAGGCACTCTTGGAAGAGACTCAATAATATGCAGGGACGGATATTCTTGGTCTCAAGCACACTACACAGTTCTACAGAACTCTACCTTGGTGACCCCGTATGTCGATGAACACAAGAACAGTCTGTGCTCCAAACACCCGGAGCAGTGCGACGACTGGATTACATGTGAACACATCAGGACTTTCAGCAGTTGGTTGGAAACACGTCTCAGAGGTGACAACACTGTTTGTGATGAGTTGTACTTGTTGTCCAGGGGACCATCTTTGACTGTATTGACTTACAAAGGATACGAGATAAATGGGAATACATTTTACACGATCGCCCAAGATCAAAAGAGCACCAACCAAAACAGCGGTGTCCGCTTTGATGCAGCAACCGAGAGCGGAAAGGACACATATTATGGTTACATAGTGGACATATGGGAACTTGACTACGGACCTGATTTTAAGGTCCCTTTGTTTAAGTGCAAATGGGTCAATCTGTTAGGAGGCGGGATACAGGTAGACCCACAGTACGGAATGACAACAGTGGATCTGAAAAATCTTGGGTACACTGACGAACCGTTCGTCCTAGCCAATGATGTGGCACAGGTTATCTATGTGAAGGACATGTCTACCAAACCGTGAAAAAGAAAAGATAAGGAAGCGAATACATCATACGATGAGCCAAAGCGCCACATAGTTCTTTCAGGAAAAAGGGACATGCTGGGAGTGGACGGCAAGACAGACATGTCTGAAGATTATGAAAAATTTCATGAAATTCCTCCCTTCAATGTCAAGGCTGACCCAAGCATCCTGATAAACAATGAAGATTATCCATGGTTACGGCGCAATAAGCAAATGACACAAGCGAAGAAAAAGTGAAGACTTTCTCCCGCAACTATTATGATGATACCATGCCAAATTTGTAACAGACGAACATGCTACCATTGTCCGTTTTATACATGCACATGCTATGTGGGTGAAATTATGATACCATGCCAACTTTCAACCTTTTCAGAGTTCATTTTGAAATGCTTTCCAATTTCAGAGTCATTTAGCTCAAATAATGAATTAATAGCAAACATAATGAACTACAAAACTTTTATGAAAATAAAAACAATCAATTAAAATATTATGTTATGATCAACTAAAATAAAACTATAATATTCTTCAATAGCAAAAAGAATATAATTTTTGTGACCTAAAATCAAACTATAAGTATTTAATTGTAAGTATAAATAAAAAATAAATAGCAAAGAAGAAAAAAAAATCTATTTTTATAGTAAAGTTATTCATAAACTAGTGATTCACACAAATTTTATAAAATTCAAATTTAAACTATTCAAAATTTTAAAACTAATGGCACTAACAGAAAGTTTATAATTTTTGTGACCTAAAATCAAAAAGAAATCACTAAAAAACTATAAGTATTTAGTTGTAAGTATAAATAAAAAATAAATAGAAAAAAAATTCTATTTTTATAGTAAAGTTATTCATAAACTAGTGATTCACACAAATTTTTAAAAATTCAAATTTAAACTATTCAAAATTTAAAACTAATGGCACTAACAGAAAGTTTATAATTTTTGTGACCCTAAAAGCAAAAAGAAATCACTAAAAAACTGTAAGTATTTAGTTTTAAGTAGAAATAAAAAAATAAAAACCAAAAAAATGTAGAAATAAAAAAGTAAAAACCAAAAAAAATGCCACCTATTGGGCCTCCACGGCCTGAATACGACTAGAAACCCTACATGGGTCAGGATTCATGCCCGCAGAGGCCCAATAGGCCCTCAGGCAGTAACAAGTTTAGGCCCGAAAGCCTGCATTAGAGAGGAGCTCGAATGGGGAGACACTAGGAAGAAGAGGGTCGTCTAGGGGTCGAGGGTTCTAGGGTCATCGAGGGTTCGAGGGGTCGAGGATCGCCGAGGGGTCGAGAGAGGTTTCCTAGTGTCAAAGTATTGAAGAAATCCATGCCTTCATCATTAGCCGGAAGTAACCAGGGCATGTTGGTACGAAGTTCTGCAAAGTTGTTCCGGAATGGAGTCCCGGATAGAATAATCTGCCTTTTGGTACGAATTCAGCAAAGGCCTTCCAAATAGCGATATTCGAAAGGCTCTTTCTGAACTTTGTACCAAAAAGCGAATTATCCTATCTGGGACTCCGTTCCAGAACAACTTTGAAGAGCTTCGTACCATCATGCACATGTTACTTTCACCTAATGATGAAGACATGGTTTTGTTGAATCCTTTGACACTAGGCAACCTCCCGACCCCTCGGCGATCCTCTCGAACATGAGAGGAAGAAGAGGGTCGTCTAGGGGTCGAGGGTTCCAGGGTCGTCGAGGGTCGAGGGGTCGAGAGAGGTTTCCTAGTGTCAAAGTATTGAAGAAATCCATGCCTTCATCATTAGCCGGAAGTAACCAGGGCATGTTGGTACGAAGTTCTGCAAAGTTGTTCTGGAATGGAGTCCCGGATAGAATAATCCGCCTTTTGGTACGAATTCAGCAAAGGCCTTCCAAATAGCGATATTCGGAAGGCTCTTTCTGAACTTTGTACCAAAAAGCGAATTATCCTATCTGGGACTCCGTTCCAGAACAACTTTGAAGAGCTTCGTACCATCATGCACATGTTACTTTCGCCTAATGATCAAGAAATGGTTTTGTTGAATCCTTTGACACTAGGCAACCTCCCGACCTAGGGGTCGAGGGTTCCAGGGTCGTCGAGGGTTCGAGGATCGCCGAGGGGTCGAGAGAGGTTTCCTAGTGTCAAAGTATTGAAGAAATCCATGCCTTCATCATTAGCCGGAAGTAACCAGGGCATGTTGGTACGAAGTTCTGCAAAGTTGTTCCGGAATGGAGTCCCGGATAGAATAATCCGCCTTTTGGTACGAATTCAGCAAAGGCCTTCCAAATAGCGATATTCGGAAGGCTCTTTCTGAACTTTGTACCAAAAATCGAATTATCCTATCTGGGACTTCGTTCCAGAACAACTTTGAAGAGCTTCGTACCATCATGCACATGTTACTTTCGCCTAATGATGAAGACATGGTTTTGTTGAATCCTTTGACACTAGGCAACCTCCCGACCCCTCGGCGATCCTCTCGAACATGAGAGGAAGAAGAGGGTCGTCTAGGGGTCGAGGGTTCCAGGGTCGTCGATGGTTCGAGGGTTCTTCTCCTCTATTCTTTCTTCTCCTCTTTTTTTTCTTCTTCTTCCTCTTTTTTTTATTGGGAACGAGGGTCGTCGAGGGACATAGATGTAGTGTCATCATTGTCGATATATACCCCCTCCCGATAGCTTACTATGATTAGGTAGCTAGTTCTACGTTTGGCACTAATATATCCATCTGTCATGTTTAAATAATAATTGCCATGTTGTAAATATTTGTAGAAACTATGGACACCGCCCTAGACGAAGCAACAAAAGAAGCGTTGTTGAGGGACATATCGCAGAAGGAAGTGATGCCATCTCATTGTTTCTCAACGAAACCGATGGTCTGGAAGGAGAGGGTGAACAAGCTGGCTACGGTGACCTAATGCCGGTGCAAGAAGAAGAACATGAGGACGGCTCCGGTGACCCAATGCCGGTGCAAGAAGGAGACCGTGATGACGGCTCCGGTGACCGAACCGAGTCTGGCCAGGTATATATATTAGTTAAGCCTATGCTGACTAGCTGATTGATGCATTCATTGTTTTGGTATGTACACATATTAATTAAGTCTTTGTTCTTTTTTCTAGCCCTCCGGATCGAGCACAACTTCGGTAAAGAGACGAGGCCCGAAGAAAAAGTTGAGCTCGGATGAAAAGTTTGAGATCATAGCAATCGCGCCCGACGGCCAACCTATTGAACCCCCCCGGACAAAGAGCGCATTTGTTGCTCAGTGCGGGGTTCTGGTTAGGGACAAGATCCCGATAAGCATCCAGCAATGGTTTAAGCCGGCTACAGAAGACCCTGAGGTGTCTTATGTCAATGATATGCAGAAAAATGATCTTTGGACTGAGCTGAAGTCAAATTTCACCCTACCGCCTGAGGATAATTCAGAGAACCCAGTTAAAGAGAAATTAATCAAGTCTTTTGCTCTGAAGAGGATGGCAGAACTACTCAGGAGGTGGAAGAAAGAGCTGAATAAGTTTATCGAAAATAATGACACCAGAATTCAAGGGCAGATATGAGAAGATCAGAGATCACTGGCCCGCATTTGTGGCCCACAAGACATCGGAAAAGAGTCAGAAGATGTCGGCGACAAACAAGCAAAATGCTGCGAAGAAGAAGCTTCACCATCGCACGGGGTCAGGTGGCTACCTCGTAGCCCGGCCTAAGTGGTCCAAGACTGAGAATGATCTGGTTCATAAAGGGATCGAACCAGAGACAATTAACTGGCCAGACCGTTGCCGGACATGGTTCTTCGGGGCTGGCGGAACCTTGGACCCTGTAACAGGGAAGTGCATTTGGACGAATGATCAAATGGACATACCAGTCAGTAAGCTTAAGCAGTATATCGAAGCAGCGCAGGAAGGGACGTTCTTTCCAGACAGAGAGAACGACTAGCTCACAATGGCCCTCGGGAATCCTGAGCACCCTGGACGGACACGAGGCACGCCAGGCTCCATTCCGTGGAAGGTTGGGTTTCCGGGCGCAGGCGGTTACAAATCCCATGAGAGGAGGAAAAAAGTGCAGAAGACCCAAATGCAGGCGCTGCAAGTAAGGGTAGACGCGATAGAGGAATGAGAAGCAAATCGCAGCAAACGTACTACCGAAGCCTCCCCCGAAGCTACCCTGCCATCTCAGCGCAGAAGCAGCGTGGCTTCCACCGAGCTGCTTCAGCCGGAGCATGCCTTGACGGCTCCTGCCAGCTATCCCGTGGATGCTATAACGGAGTCTCAAAATTGCCACCTTATGACGCAATGGATGAATTTGAAGGTCAAGGCGGCTGTTGGCTCTGTTTATCCTACTGAACCCGGCGCAACTTTTCACTGCCGGCCGATTCTAGAAGGATATGCTAGGGTGATGGTGGATGAGATAACGGAGGGATTTGAGGACCTCCAGCTTGACCACCCTACCGGTGAAGGGGAGACTCGGCTAGGGTCTGCTCTGAAGACTCCATGCCTATGGCGGAAGGAGCTCATCAACCTTCCGAACTGGACGCCTCCGCCTCCTCCTCCTCCTCCGGCAAGTCAGGGCACTCCGCCTCCACCGCCTCCTCCTCCGGCGAGTGACGATCAGGGCCCTCAGCCGGCTCCTTCTCCGGCGCATGGCGGCACTCCGCCTCCTTCTCCGCCTGCGCCGACACGCCCGAGCAGCCAGCCTCCTCCTTCTCCGCCTCGTCAGCAAGGGCGGAAGAGACCTGCCGCTGCTCCAGCTGCTCCGGCGCGTCGTAGTCCTTCTCCTCCGCCTCTTAAGCAAGTAAAGAAGACAACCGCTCCGTCTGCTCGGTCGGCGTCTAGCAGTACAACCAGAGGCAGGAGGACATACAGATTCGGTCCTTCTCTGAAGACTCCAGAGAAGTTACCATATGAGAGGACCCTGGAGGAGAACGCCAAGATCGCGCGAGAAGAAGTGAGGAACTTCTTTGAAGGGGTGAAAGCAAAGAAACATCCACCTCCAGAGGAGAAGGTAGATCGGGTGAAAGTGAAGCGCACTCTGGCTGCCCTGACAAAACCACCAAAGTCTGATCCGCCGAAAGGAAACTATGAGCGCATTATTGGAAAGGAATTTGCCGAAGCGGAGCGGTCGGGAAGTACTGTCAGTGATCAAAGGCTGAAAGAACGACGAGCTGGGAAACAAATTGCCTAGCTCGGCGAACAAGCGAAGCAATCGTGCCCCCCGCTCAAGGTGCCTAGCCACAACGTCGCTAATGATCCGAGGATGGTGCCCGGTTATAGCAATCTTGCAGATTACCTGCCCGACGAAGTACATTATGAACCCATGGACATGCAGATACAAAGATACGAGTACGGGAAGCCTCTCGTCAAAGATGAAAGATCTCTATCAACGATGATGCGAAGATTGCATGATTGGTACTTGAAAATCTGCAGAGACTCTGGAGGGAGGAGTACTTTGTATGTGAAAGTTAAAAAGGAGCATGACCTCGTTGGAATTGATCTGTTGCCTGTTCCATTTGAGGAGTTCTATCAGTTTTTCAATCAATTGGCCCTCGATAAAACAACGGTCGCCTGCTACTGTCTGTAAGTAGTACTACTTCTGTCATTAAGTTTCTCTATATAGCTTAGCTCTTTCATTTCATGTATTTATAATCATCCTCACTAGATTATGCAGATTGAAGATCGCCGAATTGAAGAAAAGACAAGTCGGTGATATTGGGTTCATTAACACATATCTCATAGATGCAACTCAGGTTAAACTTCATGCCGCACCTACCGAGGCCAACTTGCTACGATCGTTCGTAATAAATCAAAACAAAGATATAATACTCTTTCCTTACAACTTCAAGTGAGTGTTACTGTCTTGTGCGTATTCGGTTTCCCTTATATATTAGTCAAGGTTATAGTAATGTAATTCATGAGTTATGCATGCGTGTGCAGTTTCCACTATATTCTCCTAGAGATTAAGCATGAGCAGGGACTAGTAACCGTCTTAGACTCAAAACGAAAAGATCCCCAGGACTATGCAGACATGACTCAAATACTCCAGAAGTAAGTTAAATCGATCATTATCCACCATATCAGCAACTTTGTTCATTTCCTGATATCAAGTAATTGTTTTCTTTGTCCGGCAGGGTTTGGAGAAAATTCACCAAAACAGTTCCGGGACTGCCGAAGGAGCTGGAATTTAGACACCCGAAAGTAAGTACTATAGTAGCATGTTCCGCGCATCTCCTAGTGATTCAAGCGCTAGTTTCATCAATACCATTTAGCATTCTTGCTTATCAGTTTGATTGACCTCTATTTCTTGTAAAGTGGTTGTGGCAGGAATAAGGGAATGATTTCTGTGGATACTACATCTGCGAGTCCATCCGCCACACGACCTGTGAGCGGGGCGGGTACTCTAACGAACAATATGAAGTTCGTAAATAACAACATTCACAATTTTATTTTATTACCATCATTTGTGTTGAGTTTCATCCATTCATATATATATGTATTGACCCCCTTCTTCAAATTAGATATTTCGGAAGCGGGATGAACTCCTAGCACCAGCTCGCATGCGAGCAATTCAAGAGGAATTGGCGGCATTCTTTCTTGACCACGTGATCCCTGAAGACGGAGAATTCTATGTGGACCCTGAGTCCGTATGATTATATTTGTAAGAGATCATTATTGTATATATGTAGCCGGTAGTGTCAGATAGATATACGAGAACTTGTTGTTCGACCAATCTCTCGGAGAAGGAGAGGTGGTCGATATCACTTCTCTCTGTATGCATATATGTTCATGACGATCTTCTGTTTCCTTCGTTTGCTTACTAGCTAGCCAGCGTGTCTAGTCCTCTCTATACGTATGTATACGTAGCGTCGACCAAGCACGGACATAAGAGAGGACACTTCTCTCTATTAATTATAGCTAGCTAACACAATATATGAAACACCTAAATTAACCCCCCAAAACCCCCAACCCCCCCCCTTTCAAAAAAAAACAAAAACCCCAGCCACAGAAATGCTGACGCGTGGATGCCTATTGGTCCCGGTTGGTGCCACCAACCGAGACCAAAGGGTCTCCTGACTGGGCTCTGCGCACTGCCCACGTGGAGGCCCATCAGTCCCGGTTCTGGATTGAACCGGGACTAAAGGGTCGGGGCATTAGTACCGACACTTTAGTCCCGGTTCAGGAACCGGGACTAAAGGCCCTTACGAACCGGGACTATAGGCCTTTTTTCGACCAGTGCGTGTTGCTCCTGGGGAAACCCTGATCCCCGGATCAGGTGGTAGTGGCGCTACGGTGTCGTAACCTTTCTGAAGGCGCCTTGGAGTTCACGGTTCGTTGTACGCGGATTTCATCTCTTGCTGGTGGTGTTTTACGGTTGAGGACCCCGGTAGCTTTCGTGCTATGAGGAGGTGTTGCTGCGCTCGGATCCTATGTATCTTGTCTTGGGTGTGTGCGTGTGTTGTGATGGCGTGAGTTTGTATCGGATTGTTGATGATCTTTGCTTTATATATAAGGCGAGGCGAAAACCTTTTTGGGTAATGCTTGGTTGATGCCTATAGTTGACCACCCCACGATCAAAGTTATAATCTTAGACTTATTTATAAAATAGACCATGTGGAAATACTTTCATCATATCTGTGGTGTCATTCGTTTGCCATCCAAATTGGAGCATCATTCCTAGTCTTGTCCAGAAGGACAAGAGACATGTTGCCCACATTCATGAAACTCGGCATTTCGCTCGTTTCAAATTACTTGAGAGAGACAAGAATCATCAATGTTGCAATAGTCTTCTTATTACTTGGCATGTCGAGGTGACACGCTGTCTAATTTGCACATGAGCAATTGCATAGGCGTACATGGGACTGATCACTGATGGACTCAAAATAAATACCCCCTCCATCCTAAAATTTAAGACGTTTTCTACACTATGATAGTGTCTAAAAACATTTTATATTTCGGAACGGAGGGAGTACTTCTCAAACATCATAAGAATATTCTGCTATTATTATTTTGGCTAGCATTGCTAGGTAGGAAAGGAGGAGATTCATAGCTGGAAGCACTGGAAAATAAAAGTAAATCTAAGTACAACTCATGGACATGGCTCAACAATGTGTGAGACGTCGATCGTAACCTGTAGCAAAGGTCGGCGCCAGAACACATCAACGACGCTCAGTAAACAGTGAATTGGTATCAAATGGACCCGGCTGCTATGTTATTTTGCTCGGGTGAGCGTTCATCGACCTCAAGTTTATAAATCCATACACTTGCTGTCAGTGGATGCCTGTCACATACACATACTCACTGACATATACATATGACACAATGAATAAACAAACACCACACGTACACATTCACACATGTTACTATTCCAGTGAACTGGTCATAACTAGTAATGCACCCATGCTTACCACATTCTGTTTATGCTAACTGAAAGTCAGAGGTGTAACTAACAATAACCTACCTCTGAAGGGGACGTAAATATGAAGGCCATTTTGGAGGATTTGCCGAAAAACAGGGCATATTAGTTTTAGTCATACTGATCTTTGCAGGTACAGTTACTCTGAAGTTGTGACCCTCTCTTCTTTCTTTATGTGTGACAGCCTACATTTGCATTCTGCATATGGATATCCACAAGAGTCATATTCCGAGTAATCTAGGAGAGTATCAACCAGTCATAACTAAATGTCGTCACATGTTATTCCGTCATCTCAGATTGCTTCTTCGCTAAAGGCCTAGTTCTACACCTTTATGCATCCTGATACGTCTCGTGCCTAAGTAATTAATGAAGTAACAAGATATATAATAGGGCAATTTGCTCGATGTGTTGGAGAAGTGGAACCGGCAAACCCTAAACCTCAATTGATTCGTCGTCTGTATTATGATGGATAGTGAGGTATATATAGGAGGGTCTAGCAAGAGTCCGGTCAGGATGCTATAATAAAGGAGATGTTGGCAAACTACGACAACAAAAGTAAATAGAGAAGCATTAACATTTCCTAAATAGTCATCTCTTATCATTCTTCTCTAGTACCAAATTAGGTCCTGAACAAAACCTTTGGGTGGTTCTCAATTTGATGTTGAATCAGCTTAAAGACATTAACACAGAAAGAATAACCATGTGACCTTGCGCCCTTAAGGTAGTAGATTTTTATTAAAGTGGTATACTGGAGAAAATCATATTTATTAAATATGTTTCTTCAGTATGACAGTTTTGTTAATGCATTAAGCTGAGAAAAAAATAGTAAACATATTTTGTTAAATGCACAAAGTCACACACCATGTGCATTTAAAAAATACCGCGTGCAAAAAAAACTAAAAAATGAAATAAACTCTAAGAAAAGAAATGGCCACCTAGCTTCTCGAGGGCCAACCTGCCCCCCTCCTCCCATCCTACGAAGGATTAGAAGAACGCCCGTGCGTTGCAACGGGGCCACATTAACTTTAAGAGTTCAATATTAATCATGTTAATATTACATTTAATATTCTCATACATATCAAGTGACATTGGCGACCTTTTTTACCATCAAATCCTCACACACACTCTCTCTCCCTCCCTCTTCCTCACTCTCTCTTCCCCTCTCCCTCTCTGTTTCTCTCTCTCTCTCTCTCTAACACACACACATATCCATCTTATTAGGTACGTGACCATAATCCATCTATTTCACACACACACGCTACTGCATAACAATATGGATTATGTGTATTATATTTGCCACCACAACTGAGGAAATTAATTTCATGTAAATTGGCCAGCCACAGCTCCATGACAAACAATACATCTAAATTCTCAGCGTTATTTTTATGTAATATGCATTATTTTTATACTATTTCTTGAATGTGTTCAAACTATTACTTGAACTTGCTACCACCAAATGATATCTAAATTCTCTCTCTCTCTCTCAGACACACACACACACACACACTCTCTCTGATATTATAGGACCAAAAACTTTTACCAATTACCATACTGTTACTTTTGTTGTCCACAAAATGCAGTGAGGTAATTTTGAGAAAATAAAATGCAGATTTGACCAAAACAATTAACCACTATACTTGATGTAGAAGATGATGAAAGTATAAGCCTGCTGACAGCAGCACCAAATGAAACTTCAAGAACACCACCCGCACAAGGATTAAAATCTATAACCATACAAACTCAACTTCAACATGACTCTCCCTCCTTAATTGCCTTCTCTAATCTTCATCTTGCCCGTGTGTTGCAGCTCGTTCCAGAAAGAAATAAAACATGAGCTGTTGTGACTTGCAAGGAGCATCAACGTATGTATAGACAAATTTTCTTGATATTAGTTCATAGCGGAAACCTAGGAATATCAAAGCAATGGTTGAATTGCCTTTGAGTCTTTAACATCCAATTAGAATGTGGTGCCTGTGTAGGTGAGGTGAAGCCCTGGAATATATGACAGCCTAGCCACTTTGACAGTGGCGAGAACTATAGACCGGGCCTCCTCTTTGCACATTATAGACCTATGGGACTGGACTTATACGTCCCTCTCCCTCGCTCTGTGCTCTACTGATGCAAGCCACACAAGCTAGCTAGCAATGGCCGTTTTCTGATGCCCACTGAAGCTGGATGACCTCCCTCGATTATTGTCACGTGAGATCCTAGTGAACATAGGCATCGCAGCACCGCGTCCTTAGGGATCAAACACATGCATCATTTGGTCACCGCCTCCCCACCACCTTGGCACACCAATACGTGCGTTGTCCCCTGCAGCATAATGGCCAAACGACCTCAAGCAAGCACGTCCTTCAACCACTGCCACCGCCGCGCCAATTCAGCCCACCGCGCACGCGCCTTGTGAGCCCCATGCAACTCAACGAGCCACTCAACGTTCATGCGTCGTCGGCCAAGAGGAGAGAGATGACGTAGGCTTAGGAGGGGAGGATGAATGGGTACCTCACGTCTAGCCTCTGATGCACCATAAGCATGTCGTGTTGCTGCCCCGACGCCGCTCGACGTGTCATGCCACCATAGGAGAATACACAAGATGGGGGAGGGAATAGGGTTTCTCCGGTTGGATCGTGGATCGGGAATCGGATCAGTCAATCGTGGGCGAAACAAAATTGGCGCTCAGGACGGCGTGGTGTTGTGACATGATCCCAAGATCACGTCATAGGGGTCTGGACCAACACCATGTCGCGTAGGTGATATGCCTAGTATGAATTTGGTATTGGCGAGAGGTAAACGACGGTGATGTAGAGGTTAATTGTTTCCTTTGTTTGGAGATTGATAGGAAATTGTCCGTGCGTTGCAACGGGAGCATAAATATTTTAGTAGTCAACACCAATCGCGTCTAACATATATCTATAAGACCTTCATGCACATCAGGCAGTATTGTCGTTAGCGTTAAAGCATCCCCGTGTCCTATGCAATGCACGAGAGCGCAAGAGAGATCCTCATCACGCGCATCTCACGACCGGCAAGATAGAACAAGTCGCTGTCCTAGTTAGGCTTCGGTGAGGAGACGATGGTGTTGTTGAAGGGCAATGCAACTCTCGATATATTGATTGGGTGCACGATGCACGTATATATAGGTACAAGGGCAGCCCTCATCCTCATCTACACAAGGAAACTAGAGGCGGGGCCGGTAGGAGATTATCCTAACAGATACATGCACCTATATGTTCAACATCCCCCGCAGTCGATATGTCACCAGAGACGCATAGACTAGACCGGAACTCCTCAAATGTAGGCGTCGGTAACCCCTTCGTCATGACATCGGCAAACTGCTGAGTGGTGGGAACATGAAGAACGCGGACGCGCCCAAGAGCCACCTGCTCTCGCACGAAGTGAATGTCGAGCTCAATGTGCTTCGTGCAACGATGATGAACGGGGTTGGCGGAGAGGTAGACTGCAGAGACATTGTCACAATAGACAATGGTGGCCTTCGGGACATCAAGAAGCAACTCCTGGAGAAGCTGTCGGAGCCAAGAGCACTCGGCGACGGCATTGGCCACAATACGATACTCAGCCTCGGCACTGGAGCGGGATACCGTGGGTTATCGTTTAGATGACCATGATATGAGCGAGGGCCCCACGGCACGGGCATAGTGTACGCGTGGACCACCCCCGTCCAAGGGTTGGTCGCGGCGGCCCAGGGGGCCGGGGGCAACTGCTGCTGCGGCGGTTGCCCCCCCCCCCCCCCCCCCCCCCCCCCCCCCCCCCCCCCGGCGCCGTGCGGCTGTTGCTGCTTCTTGCCGCGGCGCCCCCAGCGGCGACGATCAGGGGCAGGGGGCGGTGGCAGGTAGACGGGCGGCGGTGGCAGGTAGACGGGCGGCGGTGGCGCTTGGAAGTACGACGCCGGCGGCGGAGGCCGCGGCGGCTGCGGCACCGTGGGAGGAGCGGCGCAGGAGGTGCCCATCACAAGAGCCGTGTGTGTGGCCCGGGACTTCACCATCTTCATCCTCCTCTCCTCCAACCGAAGATAGGCCATGACCCGAGGAAAGGTCGGGTCCGGGAGGAACGTGAGGTTGGAGGCCACGTTGCCGAACTCCTCATTCAGACCGGCGGTGAGAGTGCTGAGGAGGTCGTCGGAGACCCGCTCCCCGAGGTTGCGAAGTTCGTCGGTAAGTTTCTTAAGGCGCATGCAATAGTCGTCAATGGACGAGTCAAGATGTTGGCAGCCAAAAAATTCCTGCTGAAGGAACACGCGGCGCTGGAGGGTGTTGTCGAGGAAGAGCCCGTTCAGCTTCGCCCACACCGTATGTGCGTCATCAGTGTCGCAAACGATGGTGTGGAAGATGTCCTTGGAGATGATTTGGTACAACCAGCGAGTGATGGTGGCGTCGATGCTCAGCCAGTCGCCGTCCGCGAACATGAAGCCGGAGTCGACGAAGCCATTGACGTGATCGATGAGGTGGTACTCGTGAAAGATGAGAGAGAATTAGGTCTTCCAGGCGTAGTAGGTGGAGGTGGCGTAGTCGAGAACGACGGGCACGCGGGTGAAGATGTCGAGATCGCGGACGACCTCCACCGGGGGAGGGGCCGGACCTTCAAAGGGATTGGAGGGGTGGGAGGCGGCGGAGTGGGGATAAGCCATGGATGTGGCGGCGACTGAGGGGTGGTGGTGGCGGCGCGGCTGGCGAGAAGATGGCGATCGGGTGGGAGATGGGGGTGGCGTCGGCTTGGGAGGGAGAGGGAGAGAGGGATGGGGTTGGGGAGGCGCACGCAGCGGCGGGTGAAGGTGCGGCGGCGGCGGCGGCGGTGTGCTGCGGCGGCGGCAGTTAGGAGCGGAAGCTAGGGTTGGATCGAAAGAAAAACTGATACCATGTTGAAGGCAATGCAACTCTTGATATATTGATCGAGTGCACGATGCATGCATATATAGGTACAAGAGTAGCCATCAGCTTTATCTATACAAGAAAACTAAAGACGAAGCCGGTAGAAGATTATCCTAACAGATATATATGCACATATATGTTCAACGGGTGCCACTGTGGTGTAGAGCTGAACCATCTCCTCACCGAGAGACGAGCACTACGACAGCGACCGGCGTGGGCGGATGAAGGTCAATGACTCCAGCGTCTTGCATATGAGCTACACGGCCACGACGGGAATCATCAGCATATGTGATGCCCTCACCAGTGGCCGTGCCCGCCACCACCACCCCGTGCCATGACGCCTTCCCTGGCTCCCTCCCCTCCCTTGCTGCCGCTGCTGGTCACGCAGCACACGCAGGGCTCGCACGCAGGGCACGCAGACGCAGTACACGCCCCCACTGCCATCGGTGGTTTGCCATGCCAGTCGGGTTCAGGAAAAGAGGTCCGCTAGATACCTCGGTCTGGTCTGGTCCGATCCACCGGCGGTTCCGGTGAGGACCATGGCAGCGCGAGGCGCACGATGTCATTCGTGATGAGGAGGAGCAGCGCTCCCCCGCCGTGATGCTTGAGGGCTCGTAGCGCCTTTGATTGGTTGCCCTGCTCAAGTCTGGCGAGGGCCTTGTGGCAGGGGTTCACGCGGTGACATCGCCGCCAACACATCGGTGAGCAGAAGCGCCCGGCGGGCCGGCGGTGTGATAGGGTTTGGTTGGAGATTGCCCTTCTGTAGGCCCATCTGGGGAAGGAAAGAGATTTGGCAGAGAGTAATTAAGGTGGTATTTAGAGAAAGAAAAATCATGCGTGAGATGCAGGATCGTATCATGGGCGTGAGGGTAGGAGTCGGACGATGACCAGGCAGGCAGAAGATGGTTATTGTTTTCTTTGTTTAGAGATTGATTACCATTCGTGAGTTAAGCTGGATACTAAAGAAGAATTTGATTGTGATACGTGAATTGATTGTTGCCTTGTACATTTGATTTTGGTATTTAAAAATTAATTACCATCCATTAGTTGAGTTACCAAAGAAGCGATCAATCATTATATGTGAATTCATTGTGTTTTTTTTTGAGCATCAGTACAGACACAAGCGCTCATATACACGCGCATACACTCACCCCTATGAACGCACGCACGCACACCCTACCCCTATGAGCACCTCCGAGAGACTGAGCCGGCATATCATCTTGAGATTTACGAAGTCACCGTAGGCGCCTCGTCGTCGACGGGAACGTCTCCTCCCACTGAAAGCGCATCGCCGAAAATTCTGAAATAAATCCAGGAATACTGCGAGCACCAGAATTTGAACCGTAATGGGTTGGGGATACTACTGTCCACCTAACCAACTCAACCACAGATTGATTCGCTGTGAATTCATTGTGTTACCAAATAAACGTTGGGTTTGTCCGGCCAGTGGGAGGTGGCGAATAAAAAACCGACGAGAAAAAATCGACGAAACTGAGAGGTGGGATCGTTACTGCGGGGAATTGAGAGGTCGGAGGGAGGATGGAAAAAAATCAAAGGAGGTAGAACAAAAATTAACCGCGAAGATTACCAACTAAGACATTAAGAATAGAGAATATCTGAGTACCGCTCAGTTTTTGGGCCATAAACACATCAAAAAGTAGCCCAAAGCTCCTAGTTTCGCCACCCTTACCCCACCAAGGATTTAGCCCAAAGTCGTGCCACTTCAACTAGCTCCTCTTTTCTCCATGGCGACACTACAATATCCGTACCAGGAGAATGAGCATGGACTAAGATCGCCTTTTGAAGCAATCCACTGAATCTTGATTCAGAAGTCCATAATACTATCTCTCCACTTAAAAATGGCAGATCATTACCCAAGTGCGCCCTCCCCACCACCAAACAAATTGTCGTCAACAAAGGCGGAGCACTCTAGATCCGATCTTGCAACCATTGAAATGTGCTCCACCACGTCGCCTGTCAGGAGTTGCTAGCGAAGACTGCCGAACTGAACCAGGCCAAGGGTGCAGAGGTGCTAGGGCATTGAAGACATTGGTTTATAGAATGATTGTACATGGAGTTTTTTTTGCACAAAATACAAAGAAATAAAACAAAAATACATAGAGAAAACAAAAATGAAAGAAATTAACCAAATTATGAAAGGATACCGGAAAAGCAAAAGATAACTAAAATAAATAGAAATGCCAACAGTAAAGAAAATTCAATCCACCCCAAGATGGGTCATGCCAAAAATAACAAAGTTGTAAGTGGAGTGTTCACGTTTCCCCACGGTGAGCAGGCTGCAGGGGCAGGACTATGCCTTGCCTATAGAGAGCCAGTACGAGCGCTTGCCTGCCGCACCCGTGCCAATGGGTCGGCCCAGCGAGCTCGCTGGGCCTTAAGCGTTTCTTTCTTTCTTTCTTTCTTTTTCCGCGTTTCTTTTTTTGTTGTTCTCATTGTTTTTTCTCACTTTTATTTACATTAAAAAATATTCAAATATGTATTACAGAAATCATATTTTCATAAAATTTTGAAAAATATTAATCACACATCTGAAAAATGTTTCAAATATATACAAAAAATGTTAAATGTGTATGAAAAAAGTACACATCGAAACTTAAATACAAAAAATTCTAATGTTGTATTTACAAAAATTTAAAATGTTCAAAAAATATTCCTGATGCATACAAAAAATCTATAAGGTGAATGCCAAACGTACAACTTGCATGTAAAAAGTAGACATCAATTTTTTTAAATCGTGTACTTAAAAATGTTAAACATGCATATTTTTTCTTGATATATACAAAAAATGTTAATCATGTTTTTGAAATATGTTAAATTTATATTTAAAAATTTGTTTTAGATGTATACCTAAGATGAATAATGTGTATGAACAAGAAAATAGGCATCAAAATATAAATTTGAAAAACTTTAATGATGTATGAAAAAAATGTACCTGATGTATACAAAAAATGTAGACTTGTGTTAAAAAAATCCCCAAGAAACCTGAGAAAGAAACAAAAGGGAAAGAAGAAAAAGGAGCATGAAGCACATCAGACAAAGATTGAGGTGCCATCAGAGGTGCAATAGGCAGTCTCACGATCAGGCATAAGTGGCATGAAGAATAAATTGTATAATCCCAGGTAGCACAAGGAACTTGCCGGATCAACTCCTTGGAATAGGAGGCCTCACTGAGGGTCAATCCTATGGGAACCTCAACCTAGAATGTCTCTTTCACTTCCTTGAATTTGAATATTGCAATAATTTATATTGAAAAGATGATAGCCAATTTGTTGGCTAATATGAATTCGTCTGTACAATTCATAAAATTCTTATTGTTGATGTCCAAAATTCAACTCTCCTGGATCTTTTCATACTTTCTCACAAATGGATTAAAAATTAGATTATTATATATTTTTGAAGTTTATAAACCATTGCTTCGGATGGTGTCTACAATACATATGCCTTATATAGTATTCATTTCATTTTTACCGGATCGAAAAAATTATAGATCAATGTGATGTTCCGTAAAATATTACGATACATGTATCAGATGTACTGAAAAAAAGCAAAGCGTTGAAAACCCGAAGTAAAACCAGAAAAAGAAAAGGAAAATACATAAAAAGAGAAAAAAGAACGTTGACCTATCAGAAAAAGAAAAGGAAAATACAAGGATTTAATGACACTTGTCATCGCCGACCTTGACCTTTCACCATCGTGTCCAACGAACGTTGCGCGGAACAGCTGCTTTCCTGCTGCCGGTTTACTGCATCTGCACCTCCCTGAAAGGCGGACAGGGACGTCGCAACCGACTAAAATCTCTCAAAAATGTTATGCGTCATCAGTCACACACAAAACTAGCGATCTGCTGCTGCTGCTGCTGCTGTCTTGTTTTGCTCGGACGTTCATTCGTCGACGCCATGTGTATAACCGATACACTTACCACCAGTGGATTCACTGACACATGTCTCTTCAGCAATCACTTTAGCACCTTTAGGGCTTCTTTGATTCAAAGGAAATTTATAGGATTTTTGAAGAATTGAAATCCTTAGCATTTTTCCTATGTTGGTCCTTGGATTCATAGGATTGGATCCCATAGGAATTTTTTTATGGAATCTTTTGTACTACTCCCTCCGTCCAAATTACTCGTCGTAGAAATAGATGTATCTAGAACTAAAATACATCTAGATGCATTCATACCTGCGACAAGTAATTCGGAACGGAGGGAGTACATTTCATAGGAAATTTAACATCCACTCCAAATTTTTTTTATAATTCCTTTGTTTTTCCCGTGGCATCAAACAATCATTGCTAATTCTATAGGATTCAAATGAGCATGCCACTCTAACCCTACATTTTTCCTATTTCTATATTTTTAAAATCCTACGAATCAAAAAGGCCCTTAATTTGCATACCCCTTCCCCTGTAGAACTGATAGCGGTCTCTAAACACACTTGTGCAGTTGCATACACATGCTCGCAACTCGCTCAATTCAAAATAAAACTATTTCTCAAACAAGAAAAATATCAAACCTGCAGTTAATGTTTTGGCTACCATTGCTACTGCGTGACCGAAATCCATATCTAGAATCTTGATTTAGGGACGGAAGAATAAAATCTAGGTACAATTTGCGGAGATAGCTTAACAATGCGCAGAAACGTTGAGCCCAGTAGCAAAGGCCTACGGCACAACACGTCGACGAGCGCCAATAAGCACCAAACCAACTAAGGATTTAAGAACACTTGTCCTCGCCGACCTTTTCCTTTCTCCATCGTGTGCAATGAACATTTCATGGGGCAGCTTCTTCCTTCAGCGGGTTTATTGGATCTGCACCTCCCCGAAAGCGATGAAAGACAGGGACGTCGCAACAGACTGAAATCTCTCAAAAAAGTTATGCGTCATCAGAAACACACTAAACTAGCGAATAGCGATGGCCACAGCTGTTGTCGTCAAATAGTAAATCTTTCGATTGGCAGACAGCGGCTGCTGTCTTGTTTTTCTCGGGAGACCTTTTACCATAGAAAAATCTCTTTCTGAGGAGTACATTTGTCCACATCATGTGTATAACCGATACACTTACCACCAGTGGATGATTACCACATACATATACTCACTGACACATACATATGACGTACTGATTACTGATCAAACACATGCTACTGTAACACCCGCATATATATATATATATATATATATATATATATATATATATATATATATATACATACATATACATACACACACACACACATATATATATATATATATATATATATGTAACTGATAAAGGTTGGATACACAACTACAGTTCAGGTCAGTTTTGTGTAGTAGAGTTTCAGTTCAGCTGCAGCAGCTAAATACAGTTGCCTGTACTAACTAGAGTTTCAGTTCAGCAGCAGCAGCATGGCTCGACAGTCGTCAGGCACAAGGGCGCGTGCAGAGACGTACGTGTTCTCTTTTGTTCCTGAATTGAAAGTGCCTTTTTCTTTCTAGTGATGTTGTAGTGGGATGGATGAGGTCTCTTCAGCAATCACTTCAGCACCTTTAATTTGCATATCCCTTCCCCTCTAAAACTGTATTCTTAGTCCCAAGCATGCTCATGCATCCAACGACTAATTTGTCTCATATCCAACCGAACAGAAAGGTATAACGCCACAGGGAATCTTTGGACTAATTGGAGAGGTTAAAAGATGAGAAAATCTTCCCACAATTGACCAGTCACAGCTAACTAATGAATCCATGGTTAGCACATTTTTTCACTGTGCTAGCTAAAAGTGAGAGATGTACTCCCTCCGTCCGGAAATACTTGTCCGAGGAATAGATGTATCTAGATGTATTTTAGCTCTAGATACATTCGTTTGTATTCATTTCTTCGGACAAGTATTTCCGGAAGGAGTAACTGATTAGTGATAACCAATACACTTGAAAAGAAATGTAAAGATGACCCTAATTTTGATGTCCTATAAAATCCTTTTCTCTGTTAGTCGTTTGGTTGTTTGCACCAAGGGTGCTGTCTTTTATTTTTGTTCCATTATCTTTGTGATAGTGGAGCCCGATCCATGATGGATCCAATGAAAAAAAAACAGAGGCCGCAGGTGCAGCACCATCCTCTGTTCTTTGCACTGCATGCAGGTCCAGTACGGCTGCATCCTACGCTCTCACCTTGAGCACCGCCGTCTCTAGCCCCACTCGACCGTGGCTACCACTCTATGATGCAGGTTCGACTTTGCGTCGGCGTTGCACGGCAACAAGGAGCCTGTATCTCGCTGGCCAGCTCATTATAGTCCGTTATTGCCTTGCCGCCGTCCATCTCTGCTTTATCACCGTCGTCATGGCACTACGAGGAGGCGGGAGCCGTGAAAAATGGAATAGTTCTTGGTGTCGGGTTGGTCATCATCAAGCTCCCAGCAACACAAAAGAACTCGTTGCAACTCCATCGATCAAAAAACCACGATCAAGTGCATGGAATTCTGGTTGCTATCTCTCTCCCGATACCTATCACTCCCGTCCAATGGCTAGACCGCCGAGATAGTGAGCGGAAACGTGAAAAAGAATGATATAAACTGCAGAGGTTAAAAGACCAGAGAATCTTCCTGTGATTAACTAGTCACAAATACTAATGCATCTATGCTTAGCACATTTCTGATTCTGCTTACTAAGTGAGAGGTGTAACTAACAATTTACTTCTGAAAGGGGGAGTGCAGATGGTCATTTCCAGTGATATGCCCATAAAAAGGGCATGTTGCATTCAGTCCTATTGATCTTGGCAGTTACTGCCACACTCGGAACTAATGACTGTCCGTGCATTTTTCTTCATCTGACCAGCTTGCCTCTCCAACTTGCAAGTGAATGATACCTCCTCCCTCCACCGCGGCACCTTCGTTCCCTCGCCGTCGCCTGAGGCGCACTACGGCAAAGTCCGGATGGCTCCGAGGAAGGCGACGGCGGGCCCTTCTCCGGCTACTAGGCCCTAGTACGGTGGCTTTAATCCATGGATCAGGGATAGGGATGGCAATGGGTACCCATTACCCGCGTACCCTGCGGGTAAAAACCCTATTAGGGTAAGGGTATGAGACAAAATTTTACCCATGGGTACTTAAATGGGAAAAATATCATATCCATTGGGTAGGGAGGGTAGGGTATGGGATCGTATAACCCATGTTTGCATACCCATGTATCCATGTAAAATGTTGACAAGTGGGTTCCCTTTAATATCGTAATGTGTTAATTTTCCCCTCCTAATCGCACTAGGTAAAAACTATAATGTGTAGTCAAATTATCTCTACAATTTATCATGATTTTGTGAACTTAAAGTGTATGCCTATGTGTTGTTATTTATGATTATGTGTTGGTGTTTAACATTTTTATGTGTCTCTTTATAGGCAAGTATTTTTGTTTATGAGAATGTGTTGTTGTTACAATATGTTGTTGTACATTGTTGTTTAAAATGCGTTGCTATTAGTAATTTATGATTATATGTTGCTTTTTACAACTATTTTCTACTCAACTGATGTGTTGTAAATGCGGGTATTTTTACCCGCGGGTACCCATATACCGTGTCGGGTGACGGGTATGGGAAAAAATTGTACCCTTGACGGGTATGGGTATGGGTGATGGGTAAGTTCAGGGTGGACGGGTAAGGGTATGGGTTGGCTCCACCCGTACCCATACCCTGTGGGTGCCATCCCTAATCAGGGACGGTGGTCCCTTTGGTGAGGCTTCCCCGTTCGGTGGCGCCGCGGGGCAGATGGGCTGCCGGGGATCGGACTAGGCGGCCGACGATTCACCGGCGAGTTGGTTCTGTGGCTTGTTGTCTCGACGGCCAACGGCGCCGAGCTGCTCCTTTCTCCAACCCATGTTGCGTGCACTCCGTCTTACTGGACATGACAGTACTGCTAGCCGGTTACCGGGATGGACGGAAGCGGGAGGTGGGGATCCGGATTGGGATAATTCCCATGTCGGCTCCTGTCGGTCGGGACGGCTACAACACCCGAGGGTGCCGTTTTTCTTCTTGGAGACGTCGTTCTAGTCCGCCCTACATTTTCCCACCTCACAGTCTCTCGGGTGAAACCCCTAGGGCGGCGACGGCGCTTTTGGCGTCGTGTCCTTCTAGAAGGCGTCGTTGTGAGAGCTATGTGGCGGTGGCCACCGCTTGGGTGCGTCGGAAGTTGCAGATGGTGTGCCCCTCTTCCTTCAGGTGGCAACTGTTTCGGGAGAAACCCTAGATTTGGACCTCCCTGGTTGGATGATGACGGAGACTTTGTTGCCGTTCTCCCTCTTGAGGGCATCGTTTTGGAGCAGAGGTTAACTGGGGCAACAAGTGGAGTGGTGTTTCATCGATCGCATTGAAGATGGTGGGTCTCGGCGGCATGAAGCAGTGGAGTCTCAGCGTTGGACGTGGTTTGATGGCGTTGTCCAGTGTCATGGTGACGTCGACGGCAGTTGAGACTGGCAAGATCTATGCAATGATCCCTCTTAAAGATAGGACGGTGGAAGACGGCAGCGGCGGATCCTAAACGTGTGCATGTGGTGTTGCGTTGTGGGACGCCTAGACCAGTTAGTACTACCAGCTTGCTATGTGGGCGGCCGCTCGAGTCCACTGGATTAGATAGTGTCCGCTCGAGTCCACTGGATTAGATAGTGTCCGTTGCGTCAGGATATATCTTTATACGTGTAGGTGTAGCGATCTTGTTCGCCTCGAAGGTGGCTTTGGTTTGATTGTCGTATTCATTTTGTCAGCTCTGATGAATAATTAATAAAGATGGTTGTATGTATTATTTTGATGCACAGGCCGGAGGTAATCCTCCTTTTCGAAAAAACTGAATGATACCTACGGCCATCATATGCTACTAGACACGAAAGTGACATGGGCTGGTGAAGTACTAGTAAGTACTCCCTTTGTAAATAAATATAAGATCGTCTAGATAATTAAGTGGTGATCTAAACGATTTTATATTAGGGCATTTCTAACAATCTTTTATAACCGGTTAGAGAAGTAAAAATATGATTTTATTCCTTTTACCGACACCTAGCCGATCCTCAATCCACAGTAAATGAGTTTAATTTTTACTTCCGCCCTTAATTTCTCCTTATATTTACTCCACCGCTCGGCGGCTGAGTAAAAGCTACACATCTCCTCCACCGCCCCCCTCCCCTCCCGTGCCGCATCTGCGCCCCTCCCACCCCCGCCGGCACCCGCCCGCCACTATGGACACTCCGCAGGCTCTGTCGTGTCCTCTACCACTTGGATTTGTGCCTCCTCGTCCCATTGCCGGTGAAGAACCAGTGGATCTGCAGCTGCTACTGCCGCCGCCACCGGATTTGGCGTTTCTGGCCGCCGGTGGCTATGCCTTGCCATGGATTGGCCAGGAAGCATATCGCACAGCCCCGGCAATGCCTCCGCGCTGCATGCATGTACCGGCTCCATCTCTAGCCACTCAAATCTCTCCCGTTGGTGTTTCTCCAGCAAATACATGCTCGGCTGTCGCCCGGGCTCGGCGCTGGCTTAGTTGCTCGCCGGGTCGCCATTGCCGGTCATACAGTGCAACGACTACATGCTGCAGGTGGTGCGCCTAGTTTCTACCACGCTACAACATCCCGGATGGGTGTTCTTCAAGTGCACAAATTATGGGGAATGTGCTAGTTTTGATTTGGTTGTTCACCAAATTCGGTGCAATTTCGGTAGCTCATTGTTTCCTGATCTCTATATGTAGGATGGATGCAAGTTTTGGAATGGGAAGAAGAATACATCGATCTATCGATAGCACGAAAATTGATAAATGTTTGTGTACTCGTTGCTAGAATAGAGGCTAGAGATGATACTAGAGATGTTCGTGCAACGTCTACTTCTTTATAGTCGAAGAAGAAAGAAGTGTGCAAGCTCAAGAATCTGCAGATCAACAATGGAAACAACGAAGACATAGAGAAGATATTAATCCAACTAGTGGGAGCAGTTATGAAAATTGGATATCATTTAAAATGTCTAATGTGGTTCTTGTTTTCTTTGGTCTTGCTCTCGTGCGAAGAATTGTTGAATTATGTACTCCAATGTCGTTGAATGAAATAAAGAAGGAAAGAAATGTGTTTTGGTGGCCAAAAATGAAATGGAAATGAAGAATTTTTTTGCTCCGTTATATATAGGGGATCGGCTAGGTCCAGCGAAATTTTATTGACGTATATTTACTCTACTAAGCTTTTACTCCGCCGGACACTCTGCTATTTTTAGGGGATTGGTTAAAAATGCCCTTAGTTTACAGAGGGATTATCAAATAGGCTACATAGCCGAGATGACCTTGCAAAGTCTCTACCAAAGAGCTTATAATTAGAGACGATGAGCATGAAAAACAGGCTACCAGCCGAGAGGATGTGATGCAGTGTGATGTTAGCCTCAGAAATGGACCTCTCCCACAAGCTGACAATTGTAGTGTCCAACACAAATGTTCAAGATGATGAGTTCTAAACACAATTTGAACTCTTATTTTCTTCCTATTACCTTTACATCTTAACATGTTTGACCATGTCAGCCTACCAGGCATTCACCATATCACTACGAGCTAGAGCATTTTCCTAACCACAGTTAGGTAACTTGCCATTATCATGCAATCATACCTAAGATAAAAAATTTGAATCTAGAAAGTTGTTCTAGGAAGAGAAATTGAGCTCTTGGATATGTACCAATGAGAGAGAACAGGAAGTTAGCTCCCTCTAGAGAAGATACTATGCTGCTAGCAGGAGTGCATATCTGGTGCTCCGGCCCAGAATATGCTACGCTGCTCCGACGCAGTTTGGTGCGTGAGATCGGACTGTAGGGACAGGATTGAATAGGCTCACCTCCTTCTAGCGAATATACAAATAACGCCCTTGGTTACTTAGCAATTCACGGAGAAGTTCATGTGTCTCCGATCCCTTCCCTTCGTTCTGTACCTCATGTCCTCATCGATTCATCTTTTCCCCACCTCTCCGTAAAAAAAATTGTTATCCCAACTATCACACTTCCTTTTTGTTTCTAGGACAATCCTTTTCAACTAGGCAGCCACTCCAGAAAATCAGGTAAAACTTAAGCAAAGGAAAGCATCTTAAAATGTGCATTCTTTGCCCTGAAAAACAGACTATGTATCGGTGGTCCTCTCATCAGTGTGATTTTTATTTTATGCTACTTTTTTTCCTTTTAGCATATAGCTATCGTTGTGGAGCCACTAATTAGTGTAGAACTAATGTACATCAAGAAATTTCCTGATCTATGTATGACTAGTCTAGTACCGGTGTCCGAGTTCATGCCATTCAAAGTTGTTACGTCACCTGTGCATATTATAACTAATTCCTGGCAGAATTAAGCTTCACTTTTTTGTCATGGCAGTGTTACCAGCTGATATCGAAATAAATGTTTGCATATTTGATTTTCACCAAGCATGCCATGATATTAGATTTGTGGCGACATTAATTTACTGTAGCAACATTAATTTTGTGAGCACATCACCACAACATTTGCACGCAGGCATTCAGTTCATTTGTAACCTAAGTTTTGACATGAGAGACAAGCATCTTAAGAGGTCCGTTCACTTTCAAGAATGTCAGCCTCACACACATTTTCTCTTCATGCCAAGTACAGATAAATTTCGACATAGAGCTGACTAACTCATGGACCAGTCACCACAATTTCGGAATACCAGCCAGCGAAAAAATGACACGATTATAACATTTCAGAAATAGACTAACTCATTTGGTTGTGTCTTGTACGTCATGTTGTGGTAAAGCAACATTTTTTTACATGGTCTTATGGGTCAAGAAAACAGCAAAATCAATAGGGGAATTAGATGTGCGACATGCATGGAGGTTATTTGGCATCACAAAAGTGTTTTAAACATTCTTCATAATCAATGTTGTACGGTTTTTCCATAAGTTTTTTTAGGTTCTAATTGTTGATTTTGTCAGGTTTGTACCCGCCACTAGGTGGTGTACAAGAGTAAGACTCATCAAGTGGTATGTAGTAAAGTGGTTTTGTTTAGCTTTGTAAATTTATGAACTAAATGGTACTCTTGTAAATATATATATTGTATGGTCACCATGTGGTACTCTTGTGAATTGGTGAAGTACTACAAGACAAAGATGTCAGCATGTGGTGCACCTTTATTTGTTGAAGTGATTTTGTTTCCAGTGATCTTTTGATGCTACGAAGTGATTTTGTTTCCAGTGATCTTTTGATGCTACGAATGGATTCTCTGAGCTTGCCTTGTGATCAGATAGTGGTCTTGACCAGTGTGTTACCATTGTGTTGCTATAGTCATGCTTTCAGGATGGTGAGCAATGCAAACAAGTGGCAATATAATTTCTTCTACTTCTACTTATTGAGCAACTCATCCTGAGAAAGTATACAAGGACGGATTCAAGGACGGTCTCATGATTTTCTCGATCTAGTTAGGTATGACTAGGGGCGCACGTCGCGGCGACGGCCCCCGGCCGCCGCAGCATCAGATCTCCGCACTCTCCATACTGGAGATCCATGCTGATCCTCCGACGCACTGCTCCTCGTCTGCGCCGTCTACGCAGGGGGCGGATGGCGCTCACGCAGATCCGGCGGACGCTGGTCTTTCGATCCCTCACACTGCGCAGACGGAGCGCTGAGGATTCATTTCGCTGGCGAGCGCTCGTCTGAGGGCTGGATCGAGGGCCGTCTTCAACATAATCCATCGTCTAGGTGGACGGGGATTATCAACTTGGACAACGATGTCCTTGCCGGCGATTACCTGGCGGCCGACGTCCGGATTATGGTAGGATCTCGTTTACATTTTGATATATATGATGTACTTGTCGATTGTCGTATGCAGGAGGATCAGACGGAGGATACGGATCTGATCGATTTGACAGATACGTCCAAAGCCGAAAGATCGGATCATCGTTTTGGAGGACGATTTTGGGTTCTTGCAGACAGCGACGATGAGGAGGACAAAGGGCCGGATCAGCGGGGATGGAGGTTGATGATGGGACCGGCATGCCTCAGAGCAACCTGGGGATTACGATGACAACGCCGCCGCCGGCAAGCTGTGGCTTCTCGGCCGACAAAACTTATCGGAAGAGAGGGGCTCAAAGGAAGTCAGATTTTCACATGAAACCGTGGCGTGGTCCGATCCCGAAGGTAAACCGCGCACATGTTACCCTTTCTGATTTCATACCGGATTCGTGGACACTAGTTACGAGGAAGAAGAACGGCAAGAAGGGACAGGCGGCGAGGCCGCCGCTGATTCAGCAGCCGTCGACAGCTAGGGCGGCCAAGGAAATTCAAGCGGTCAGACGGACACGCTTGAACGATCTGTTAGGCCAGGAGCTGGGGTGCGCGAATGCGTTGGTCGTGGGCTCTATTTGCACTCGGTATGAGGCCCAGGCAAATTCCCAAGCCACGCATACGTACACGTACATGCCCACAATCACACCTACGATTAACCCCGACCCAGCATTGTTGCATGAGGCGTCGGGAAACGAACAGCCGTTCGATCGACCTACGCCTATTACCAGGGTTTGTCGAAGACCTGGCTTCCCATCGCTTGGAATTCATCGGGCGGCGAGGATCTGCTGCGCGGCCGGCTCTAACTCTAACTCCATGGCAGGGCGAGGAGGTCCGCCGCCGGCAAAAACGGGGGCGCAGCCACCTGCGCGACCACCGGCGAGGGCTCCTGACACCCAGGAGTCTTCACGCACTGCTACACGTCAGCAACCTCCACATAGGCCACCTGCTGCTAGCCATGGCACCGGTCGGGGTCGAGATGATGGCTACGGCAACGGCGGATACGGTGGTGCTGGACGGGATTACGGTGGTGGTCGAGACTTTGGCAGAGATGGACATCGTTGTAATCGCTATGGCTAGTGGGGCGATGATGGTTATGACGCCTACGGTGAGGGCCTGCAGCATGGTTCATCGTCTGGCGGTGGCCGAGGTTCTGGATGGAATAATGGCAACGGACCAGGGCGTGGATTCCAAGGACCGCCGGGAAACTTTGTTGAAGGAGTAGCTGGACCCTTTCGCAACCAAGGAGGGCATCGTTTTCGTGGAGGGAGAGGTGGGGGGCGACGCCCGCCACCGCCACTACCCCATACTCCACTGCAGGCCGACCCTGCTCGCGACACCACTGTAGAGGCAGCGGCTGCTACGCCCGCGGTGCTACTAGCAGCTGCCAAGGATGTGGTTCGGGCCTTCGCGGCGGTGAAGGTGCCAGATGCCGGATCGGGGCATGTCAATGCAAAAGATGGTGGTTCGGACAAGGGTACTGACAAGGCCGAGGGTGAAAAGATATCCAAATGGGCAATCAAGAAGAAGAAATTGACGTGTTACAGATGTGGTGAGCCAGGACACTTCGTGGCGGACTGCACTACGGAGTTATGCGATTACTGTCAGAAGGCTAAACATGCAATTGGTGAATGTCCTTTGTTGTCTGGACCCAAACCGGTAGTCACCATATATGGAGTTTGTTGCAAAGAGCTAATGTTTTTCGAGTCTCCGGAAGTAACATCGTCGTTTCAGGCTGTTGAGGGCTCTTATCCAGGAGTAGTTAAGGTGACTAAAGGGGTGATGACAGAGGCCCAGATTATTCAGCTCCTATGTTAGTTGGCACCGGGAAATTTCCAGTGGAACCTTGTTAGCCTGGAGAACCAGATATACAAGGTAGAATTTCCAACTAAGGAGGATCAACTTCGTATTATTCTTAAGTTTGGCATGTGCAGGGTTCCTAGCACTAATATTATTCTCGAGTTTGACGAGTGGAAACAACACGAACCACAGGGAGTACCTTTGGAAAAGGCTTGGGTCCGCTTCTCGGGTGCGCCATCTAAGCCGTTAAATCATTTTCTCGTCACTTGGAGTCTGGGGTCTCTGATTGGTAAGACGGAGAAGGTTGATATGCCCTTCACGCGTGCTAATGGTGTGGCAAGGTTGATGGTCAGTGTCATCAGTATTGACTTGTTACCCGACACGGTTCCATGGACGCATGACGGAATTACATATAGTCTAGAACTTGAGATTGAGGACACACCAGTAGATGATGGGACTGACGAGCATCAAGACATGGATACATTTGATGGAGATCGAGCACCGGATAACCAGAACAAGGAATCTGAGGACACATCTAGGGGCTCGGCCAAGAAACACACTCCGCAGGCTCATAAATCTGATAAGGCAGCTAAGGGGCCGTCGATAGCTGGAACACCAAGGAACACTTTGCGTTTTGGCTCTTTTGATGCTCATTCGGCTCCTAGTCGCTTGTGGAGCATGAGGGTAGAGGTGGATGATCCGATGGAGTCACAATTACCGTCGCTGTTGGAGGCTGCCGTGGTGACATTGCAACCAATTGAATCCGATGGGAGGGGCCGGCCGGAGGATATCACATCTCCCATAACATCTCCTCGTCGTGATGCCACCACGTTGGCGAAGTCGGGAGAGGTGCCGCCAGCTCCATCGGTTCCTAGTTGCTCTAGCGGGCGAGTTAGGGATCTGGGAGGCCGGGACGTCCTTTTGGTCAATACACAAAGCGCCTCGCCGAAAAACCATGGGAAAGGAACCGGGTTGGGATACGCCCCAAACTCGCCAAAGAAAGATGGGCAGGATACTGGGATGGGTCTGGGACATGGGCAGGAGGCCTTCACCCCAACCATGGTGTCTCCAGTTTGCGTCAACGGCCACAAGAGGGCAGCTGAGCAGGAGGCTCCGCAACCTCTTCCTTCGCCGGTGCTGAATGGTGCTGCTCCTCCCGCGCGCATCTCCACACGAACCTCGATGGGTATGCGTGCCACTACGGGAGTTCCTGCTCGGGAGAGGACTATGGACGGGATTATCGCTTTTGGTGGGATCGAAGATCCGGTGACGGCTGGCAGGCGTGTCAGTGATCGGATTCAAGATCAACCAGACGCGGACGACTTGCAGGTGGGGCGTGCCATGAGGGCGGCCAAACTTCGAGATGTCGAGGCAACTACAGGTATGTCGGTACATAAGAGTTCTTCTATCTTACATTTTTCAGAGCATGATATTTTAGATAAAGACAACAACATAGGAGTTTCTTTGGGATCGAACACAAAGCAAGTTGCGAAATCGATTAATGACCTTTTAGACTTAGAAGTAGAGCGGTCCTCTGATATTATTCTAAATTTGGCGGCCGTTAAACCAATGAATAATGATGAAGTGAATCAATTAGGAATTTCGGCTATACAAAATTTATGTGATAATCTAATGCCACCCTCGGAGATCGATGGGGACCCACTAGGTTCGGACACTGAGGACAGTGTAGACCTTATGCCGGCGGCAGATTATATCCCTAGTCACCCTATTGACGTAGGTACGTTAAATATAGAGGGTAAGCCCAAACGGTCCTGGCGAAGGAAGATATATCCGACTTCGGCTGTTCGGAGGAGTACTAGGATTAAACTTAAAAAGAAATTCCACGACGACCTATGAGAGGAATCTTTTGGAATAGCAGAGGTCTAGCTGACTTGGCTAAAAGAAGGTTCCTTGCGGATACATCGGTAGAACACAAGCTCGATTTTATTGCACTACTCGAAACTGGTAGAGATAATTTTACCTCACAATTCCTCGGAACTTTGTCGGGTGGAATTGATTTCGACTGGCACTGTCTACCCCCTAGAGGAAGATCTGGTGGGATATTACTAGGGGTTAGATGTGAACCACTTGAGGTGTTAAATGTGGTCAGGGGAGATTTTGCGGTTAAGTTTCGGGTGAGATCAAAGTTAGATGGCTTCCGTTGGTCGCTTGTCGCGGTGTATGGAGCAGCCCAACCTGAACTCAAACCAGATTTCCTAGCTGACTTAGTCAGGATATGTGGAGATGAAAATCTTCCCATCTTAGTTGGTGGAGATTTTAATATTATACGGAGGCGAGATGACTTCGATGGGCGATGGTCCCTTATGTTTAATATGTTCATCGAAAGCCTCAATTTGAGGGAGATTGAGCTTACTAGAAGACAATACACTTGGGCTAATTCGCTACCTATTCCGACTTATGAGAATTTGGATCGGGTTCTGGCTAGTATTGAATGGGAATAGAAATACCCATTGGTGTCGGTTCATGCGATGCAGAGGGCAGTCTCAGACCACACACCGTTATTCGTGGACTCGGGAGAGGCAACCCATACCGGTAATAAGAATTTGTTTTCTTTCGAACTAAGCTGGTTTGAAAAAGAAAACTTTTTGGCCATCATTGCACATGAATGGTCAAAGCCTATTGCTGGACACAGAAGCATGGAGAGATGGCAGAACAAGATCCGTCATCTAAGACAATTTCTTAGGGGTTGGGCAAGGAACGAGAGTGGCATTTATAAAAAGGAGAAAGAAAGGCTCCTTCAACTAATTGATTCCCTGGACATTAAAGCAGAGGGGACACTGCTAGACGTAAATGAACACGCCATGAAATCTGAAGCGGAACAAAGCCTACGAGTCCTTATGAGAGAAGAGGAACTCAAATGGGCATTACGGGCTAAGACTCTCAAGGTTGTTCATGGAGACGATAATACACAATTCTTTCATATGATTGCAAATGGCAAACATAGAAAGAAGAAAATAATTCATCTCGAGCAGGATGAAGGAACCATTGTAGGTCATGAAAACCTTAAACTATATATCTCCAATTACTATAAACAATTATTCGGGCCACCGGCAGAGAGCACGATGTCCATGAATGAGTCTGACACTGGAGATATTCCTCAGCTCATGATAGAACAGAATGAGTTCCTAACTGCGCCTTTCACTGAAAAGGAAGTTCTGGATGCCATAACACAAATGAAACCGAATAAAGCACCGGGACCAGACGGGTTTCCAGCGGAGTTTTATAAGAAATGTTGGCATATCATTAAAGATGACATGATGCCCATGTTCCACAATTTGTTTAATGGGCATCTAGAACTGTTCCATATAAACTTTGGTACGATTACTCTATTACCAAAGAAAGAAGGGGCGATTCGTATCGAGCAGTTTAGGCCGATATGTCTCTTAAACGTGAGTTTCAAGATATTCACGAAGGTGGGGACAAATCGGCTGACGCAGATCGCCCATTCTGTGGTTCAAGAGAGTCAGACGGCCTTCATGCCTGGTAGACACATCCTAGAAGGGGTAGTGGTTCTACATGAAACGATCCACGAATTCCATTCGAAGAAACTAGATGGGGTTATCTTTGAAGTGGATTTCGAAAAGGCTTATGATAAAGTGAAATGGACGTTTCTTCAGCAAGCTATGCGCATGAAAGGTTTTTTTGAAGCTTGGAGGAGCCAAGTGGATTCTCTTGTCCAAAAAGGTAGTGTCGGGATTAAGGTCAACGATGATATAGGCCACTATTTTCAGACACACAAGGGGTTGAGGCAAGGGGATTCGATGTCTCCGCTCTTGTTTAATATAGTGGCAGATATGTTGACCGTGCTTATTCGCAGGGCTAAGGAGAATGGCCTAGTAGATGGTTTAGTTCCCCATCTGGTGGATGGTGGAGTATCGATTCTCCAATACGCAGACGACACTATTATATTCATGGAGCATGATGTTGCAAAAGCTCGGAATATGAAATTGGTTTTATGTCTATTCGAGCATTTATCGGGACTAAAAATAAACTTTAACAAAAGTGAGTTATTTTGCTTTGGTAGGGCCAAAGATGAGCAAGATAATTACAAAAATTTGTTCGGTTGTGAGCTAGGGTCAATGCCTTTTAGCTATTTGGGCATACCTATTCATCATCGGAAATTATCCATTAAGGAGTGGAAGTGCATCGATGATCGAATTGAAAAGAAGTTAAGTTGTTGGAAAGGCAAGTTAATGTCCTACGGTGGTCTACTAGTACTCATTAACTCTGTCTTGACAAGTATGCCGATGTTTCTGCTCTCCTTTTTTGAGGTATCTAAAGGGGTACAAAGGAGACTAGACTTCTTTCGATCTCGTTTCTTCTGGCAGTCTGATGAGGCCAAGAAGAAATACCGCTTAGCTCGCTGGGATATATTATGTCGACCTAAGGATCAGGGGGTCTAGGCATTGAGAATCTAGAGATCAAGAATAAATGTCTTTTAAGCAAATGGCTTTTCGGGCTTTCGGTAGAGAACGACGGGATGTGGGCACAAATTCTACGAAACAAATATCTACAGTCCAAAACTCTAGCACAAGTTAACGCGAGGTCATCCGACTCGTCTTTCTGGAAGGGCCTAATGAGAACTAAAGACTTAATCTTTCCTAGAACCAAATTCACTATTGGCAATGGGATGTCAACACGATTTTGGGAGGATACATGGCTAGGGGAGACGCCCTTAGCTGTTCAATATCCAAGTCTATATAATATTTTCCAACGTAAGGAAGATTACGTTGGCACGATATTACAATCGGTACCTCTAAATATTCAGTTTAGGCGATCTTTGGTTGGGGATAGATGGAATTCATGGATACATCTGGTACGGAGAGTGATGGATGTACAATTAACCAACCAATCAGATTCCTTACATTGGACACTGACCAAGAATGGCTCATTCACGGTCAAATCATTTTATTTGGACCTAATTAACTCTGGCTTCCTCCCGAGATCCGTTCATATTGTTAAGGTCCCCTTGCGTATCAAAATTTTCATGTGGTTCGTGCATAAACAAGTGATCCTCACCAAAGACAATCTGTTAAAACGACATTGGGTAGGCAGCTCACGATGTTGTTTTTATGATAATAATGAAACAATACAACACCTCTTCATCGATTGTCCTTTGGCTAAACTTTTATGGCGCACTATTCATATAGCTTTCAACATTGCTCCAATTAACATTGAATCGTTGTTTGGGACGTGGTTAGATGGGGTGGATCGCAATATTGCGAGTCATATTCGAGTTGGAATATGTGCTTTTTTTGTGGGTTATATGGAACTGCAGGAACGATATGATCTTTAACAGGCAACAATTTTTAAACTTCTTGCAGGTTATCTTCAGAGCTACTGCATGGATCCGTACGTGGTCCTTACTCACTCCTACGGAATCCAGGGAGCCGCTGGTTACTGGGTGCAACCAATGGGAGATGGTAGTACGGGTTATATTCAACCGATTTGGATGGCGGTCGCTTAATAGGATAGGAGTTTAGGTCTCTAGTCCTGTTATCATCATCGGTTGTAATCTTGAGATCTTTTATGGCTTTGTCATCCTGCTCCTTTTGCGAGCTGTAATACTTTGGATACTATTTGTTTTTCGAGACTTTTAATAATATGGCTGCATGCATCATTCAGATATAGAGGCCGGGGGCACGCCTCCTTTTCCAAAAAAAATCCTGAGAAAGTATTAGCATATCTGCACTCAATCCCTTTATTGCATTCAGTGAAGAAATCTGTTGCAGAAAATAAAATACGTACGTGTGCTTGCAATGTCTTCCTAATAATCTGGTGTAAGTTTGCTTAATCTGTCCTTTTTTAATCGACAATGGATGTTGGCAGGAGCAACTGACCCACCACGATGCTCAGTTCAGTAGAAAAAAAGGATGCTCAGTTCAGTACAGATCTGTTGTGATTTTGCAAGGCCTACTGGGGGCAAGGCACAAATGTATCAAGGGGGTGTATGTAAAAAGATAACTGAGTTGATCCCCTCCCTTGCATGCAGATCCAACACACCATGGGGTCTTGGAGCAGCGTATCATGAGATGGCCCGTAGCACTAGATATTTTCCCCTGCTAGCAGAGCAGCAATATAACTGTGCAGCATATACTGAATGTATTAATTGAAGTATGCTGTAAGAGAGTCTCAAATATCTTTGTACTTCCAAATGGAGGGTTGCTCATGATGGCATTGAACTAGCATGCATTTGGATATTGTTTGCCCGTAGTACAGATGGACATCATGCACGTTTCTAAACATCACATGACCGTTTACTCATTGCAAAGTAGACACATTATTGGTCCACAACATGATATCCCTAATATAAAAAGTATCTTTTCTTATATAATCAGTGCACATTTCATTTTTTATTATTATAAACATTTCATCTCGTTGTTATACACATCATTAGTTGTACTGTTGCCTGCCAACCCATATAAAAATTGAGTGCGACAACGAAGACGTCTTTCAGCCAAACACACCAGCTGCACATGTCATGGTTCCATCAGTCATTAACTAAAAACTATGGTGCACTGATGTGGATGATGGGTGTGCACATTGCTACATCATGGTCCATGCATATGGGCTAGTCGTACTAAATACTACTAATTGCACTAATGTGGTGGTTGCATGCATCTGCCATTAGCTAAACAAGATGTTCTTGGAAGGAACGAATTAAGATATACAATGTCTAGAAAATGTGTATGAGAGCTTAGCTGTAACTTATAGGTTGTTCGTTGGGCAGAAAATAAGTGAGGAAAAATCAGTAGCTCATCCCTGAGTATGGCGGGCAACCCATGGCAGTGCATGCCACACTGTCATAACCATTTGCACTGGCCACAAGTTATTCCAAAGGCTCTAACTTCTCCCACTGAACCGAAAGAAATCTGCAATAGTCTTCCCGTTGAAGCCTTCATGGGATTGAGTTCACCATCTCAATTCGATTTGTCAGTCAGGTTCATAGGAAAGATTCATGGGGCTCATCTCAATTAGCCAGTGAAAATGAAAGTGAGTAATGTGGGCATCACATGTGGTGAGAAAGTTCTCTCAAGGGTTCATCTTATATTCATCCACATACCGGCAACAGAATCCGTCAAAATAGCCACGCCAAGCTAACTAAGCAACCCCTTAGATAAATTCAATTTTTCTTGTAATGACAAGGGAGGCTAGCATGTAGGCTGTCGGTGAGTTCGACGACGGCGAGCCAAGAACCAATGGCCAAGGGGGTCATTCTTACCAAGAACAATTTGGCAAAATGTAGGTGGGAAGGAAGTAAACGTTGTTTTTTTTACCATAAGTAAACGATTCAACACTTATTCTTTCAATGCCCACTTGCTAAGATTCTTTGGCGAACAATACATGTGTCCTTTAAAGTTCCTTCACCTAATAGTGTATCAAACTTGTTTGGTAACTGGCTAAGCGGGGTGGATCCCAATTTGGCGGCATTGATCCATGTGGAAGTTTGTGCATTACTTTGGGCTACATGAAATTGTCGGAATGATTGTGTGTTTAACAAAACAATTAATTTTTTTTGCAGGTTATATACCGAGCATCTACATGGCGAGGCGGGCGGTGGAGGAGGAGCGCGCGTGGATGTCTCTCTTATTCTCATCCTCATACATGTGAAGAAAGAGCCTCCCTTATAAATAGGTCCAGCTCCCTCTAAACTAGCAATGTGGGACTAAACTTTAGTTCCACCTCTTGCCTTACACGAATGGGCTGCGTGGGCCTCTAAGATTTATTAGGAATTTCTGAAACTGCTATTGGGCTAGGCCCAAAATAGATAAAATTCCAGCATGTGCAACATGTCAACAAGAGTACTTCACTTTCCACTTGACTGCAAATTCGACACACATTCTTCGTAACATCGATCATAATGTCATATATGTCATGTGTACTCCCTTTCTACTTACTCATGTTTTGCAGCAAGTTTTGCGGCATCTGCCGCAGAGTCTCACCCTTCTTTGCTCTCTTAAAAATGTAGCTACCCTTCAAATTTTATTTGTTGTCTCAGCTTTATTTATAAGTTGTTTGTCTAGCTTCATTGCCTCCCTGTATCTCTCCATCACTTCATGTTTTTTCTTTTGCTAGATCACTGGCCTAGCCATTCGTGTGATCAGTAGAAATGGGGGGGGGGGTATTGGGACATCCACATGAACACATGAAGACACATGGTCACAAGTTGATTCCGTTTATTTAGCTATGTTTTTCTTTTATCCGAGAAGGACCTGGTTAGTCTTCTTCCGCTGAGTTTTCTGGTAGGAAGAGGGTTAAGGATCTATGATCTTTTGAGTGACTAATGTTGTGGTTGTAGTTACTTATCGTTTATTTAGCTATGTTTTTCTTTTATCCGAGAAGGACCTGGTTAGTCTTCTTCCGCTAAGTTTTCTGGTAGGAAGAGGGTTAGGGATCTATGATCTTTTGAGTGACTAATGTTGTGGTTGTAGTTACTTACCGTTTATTTAGCTATGTTTTTCTTTTATCCGAGAAGGACCTGGTTAGTCTTCTTCCGCTGAGTTTTCTGGTAGGAAGAGGGTTAGGGATCTATGATCTTTTGAGTGACTAATGTTGTGGTTGTAGTTACTGATGGAGTATGAGACGAGTTGAAGGAAGATAAAATGTTGAGGAGAAGAAACATTATGTAAGAGCTGCTAATAGTTTAGAGTTTCCTTGTTATAATCCAATCACTTCACCATCATTAGTTTCTCAATCATTGCCACATACTCTTTCCTGCTTTATAAACATGTGGTCCTTCTTTATTTTTTATTAAATTCATAAACGAGAAAGAAGACATATATCAACTGGATCAAAACTAAATAACCACCTTAAAAGAGAGAAAATAAACAAATACCATACACAAAAAATGGAAAAGATAATGTAACTAGACATACAAATACAATGGTCCATGTGCCACCAAGGACTGTGTCTTCCTGGTTCGTGTGTATATAATGCCACATGGATTTATTTATTAAGAACAGGAAAAAGGGGGGCATTACATATGCGAAAAAATAATCAGTTGTATTTTAGAGCGTCGAATAATTATAAACCATTGTAAAAAAAATATAGGGCTTCCAATCGGGACATTTTTTACAATCAATACCAAGATATATTTATAGTAGCAAATTGCACATGGTAGAGATACATGAGCTAACTATAGAGATTACAAAATAATGTCTAAAAGGGACGATCAAATCTTTGAGATCTTCAAACTCTTCCTTCTTCCATGACACAATCTTGTACTTTTCTAAAGGCAATTGTAGGAACATAACGAAAGTATCAAACCACGGACCTGCAAAAACCAACGAGGGTTATCCCATTGTTTTAATTTGAGACGCAATGCCAAGGCTGCAATGCACGCATGCCATCATTAAAGTAATCAACCAACATCAGAAAGAGTACCAACACCAGTATTCCAGGGACAATAAATCGAAGACGTAGTACGAATCACCATTGTCGCAGATGTACCAGCCGGGACAGATATTGCGAACACAATTCTTCTCGCGGCGACCTTGAGAAAAAAAATCCAAAACCGATCTGGCGAAGCAAGATCTAAAGGACCATACACTACTAGGGAAAAGCTTATACACAGACGCTTACTAGCAGCGCGGGTTTGTATCCCTCGCTACTGCTACTTACTAGTAGCGCGGGTTTCTAACCCTCGCTACTACTAAGTTGATAGCAGTAGCGCTGGTTTTTAACCCTCGCTACTACTAAGCGGTCTCTACCGTGCCCCGCGGGACATGCCATAGTAGTAGCGCAGGTTTTTAACCCTCGCTACTACTAAGTTGATAGCAGTAGCGCTGGTTTTTACCCCTCGCTACTACTAAGCGGTCTCTACCGTGCCCCTGGGCCATGCCATAGTAGTAGCGAGGGTTATAAAACAGCGCTACTACTAAGTTTCTACCCCTCGCTACTACTAAGAGGTCTCAACCGTGCCCCTCCGGGACATGCCATAGTAGTAGCGAGGGGTAAAAACCCTCGCTACTACTAAAGGTCCCATTTTGAAACTCTACCCCCCCCTGTGGATCGCCTTTTCGGTTTTGTAAAAAGCAAAAGAAAATGATAAAAACTTCAAAAATTAAAATCCTTCGAGATGTAGTTATGTTACTACATCTACTAGTTAGGAAAATTTAAAAACTTAAATTTGGACATGTTTTGCAAAAAGTGTAGGGAAAATGTAAAACGGCTATAACTTTTGCATACGATGTTAGAAAAAAATGTATAATATATCAAAATGTTTCAAAAATTAAAATCCTTCGAGATGTAGTTATGTTACTACATCTACTAGTTAGGAAAATTTAAAAACTTAAATTTGGACATGTTTTGCAAAAAGTGTAGGGAAAATGTAAAACGGCTATAACTTTTGCATATGATGTCAGAAAAAACGTATAATATATCAAAATGTTCAGCACGAAAATCCGTATCCGATGGAGACCGCCTACGGCCTGTTTGCAAATTTTTAGAATCCTCAAATTCTAAAAAGAAAAAAAGTTATGCTCAAATTTTAGGTTTTTTTTCCGTCAAATCTGGTCAAACTGTGGTCAAACTACTTATTCAAGAAGTATTAGTGTTACTAAATAATTATTCAAGAATATTAGTGTTACTAAATAATTATTTCAGTTTTTTGGAATTTTGGTCAAATCTGATCAAACTGTGGTCAAACTTTGGTCAAAATGTGGTCAAACTCCTTATTGAAGAAATATTAGTGTTACTAAATAATTATTGTTTTTTAGAACAATAATTTTAAACTCAAACAGCGAAATGTTTGACTTCATGCTCAAGCTAAACTCCCGAGGGTTAATAGGATTGACATCTTACTATTGTCAGGAAAACAACAAGTGCAGACTTGGAATCGAGGGAGAATAGAACCCGGAAGTTAAGCGTGCTCAGGCTAGAGTAGTGAGAGGATGGGTGACCGTTCAGGAAGTTAGATGATTTGGAATGATGAGGGGTGATTAGAGATTAAATTGAGCAGCGATGAGGGTGATTAGAGATTAGAGGTTAAAATAATTTAGAAATTTGAAAATTCAGGCAAAAAATTCGAAAAAAATTCCGCAGGTTAGTAGTAGCGCGGGTTTTTACCCACGCTACTACTAACGGACGTAGTAGTAGCGCGGGTTACGTTAGTTGTAGCGACGGCCCCCGCGCTACTAATAGGCCCAAAACTCGCGCTGCTGCTAGGCTTTTCCCTAGTAGTGATACCTAGACAAATTTAATATTCTAGCACCACCATTGACGTCGAGAAAAAGGTCTCGTCGTCGAACAAAGGGATGAAGATTATTTATTGTAGACGATGCCATCTCCAACGAATAAGACGACTACCAAAACCCTAAATCAATCTGATGCAAACACTACTATTATTAAGAACGCCACTCATAGCTAGATTGGGTTCCCCACCCCTCCCGACACTGGCAAGGCTGGCCGGAGGAGGGCAAACCGATCTATGGTGGAGGCGGAGGCGATGGCAGCTGCTATCATTGCCACATAATACCTCCTGCCTTATTAACACATTTTCCTTGTTTATTCTTTAATATCATGAAAAGAGAAGAAGACTTATATGTTGGGGAATACAACATGCAATTTCAAAAAAAATTCCTACACTCAAGATCTATCTCGGAGATGCATAACAATGAGAGGGGGGAGTGTGTCCACATACCCTCGTAGACCGAAAGCAGAAGTGTTAGCTTAACGTGGTTGATGTAGTTGAACGTCTTCTCGATCCAACCGATCAAGCACCGAACGTACGGCACCTACGAGTTCTGCACACGTTCAGCTCGATGACGTCCCTCGAACTCTTGATCCAGCAAAGTGTCGAGGGAGAGGTCTATCAGCACGACGACATGGTGACAGTGATGGTGAAGTGACCCGCGCAGGGCTTCGCCTAAGCACTACGTGAATATGATCGGTTGCGTAAACTGTGAAGGGGGCACCACACACGGCTTGAAACAATTGATGTGTGTTAGAGGCGCCCCCACGCCCATATATAAAGGAGGGAGAGAGGAGGAGGCCGGTCCTAGGTGCGCCCCAAGTTTGAGTCCTACTTGGGCTCCTAGTAGGATTCTCGCCCCTCCTTTTATCGGAGGGGGAAAGGGGGGAGGAGAGAGAAAGGGAGAAGGAAAGGGGCACCAAATCACATAACTCATATAATACAAATCGTCATCGAACGCTAAGCGTGCGGACACTGCGGGTTCGAGAACTATGTAAACATGACCGAGACACCACTCCAGTCAATAACCAATAGCGGAACCTGGATGGTCATATTGGTTCCTACATATTCTACAAAGATCTTTATCGGTCAAACCATAATGACAACATACGTCATTCCCTTTGTCATCAGTATGTTACTTGCCCGATATTCGATTGTCGATATCTTCATACCTAGTTAAATCTCATTACCGAGAAGTCTCTTTACTCGTTCTGTAATGCATCATCCCGCAACAAACTCATTGCTACCTCTTGAGCACTGCGTTGGTTTTTCCCCGAAGAGGAAGGGATGATGCAGCAAAGTAGCGTAAGTATTTCCCTCAGTTTTTGAGAACCAAGGTATCAATCCAGTAGGAGGCTACACGCGAGTCCCTCGTACCTGCACAAAACAAATAAATCCTCGCAACCAATGCGATAAGGGGTTGTCAATCCCTACACGGCCACTTACGAGAGTGAGATCTGATAGATATGATAAGATAATATTCTTGGTATTTTTATGATAAAGATGCAAAGTAAAATAAAAAGCAAAGTAAAAAAGCAAAGGAAATAACTAAGTATTGGAAGATTAATATGATGAAGATAGATCGGGGGGCCATAGGTTTCACTAGTGGCTTCTCTCAAGAGCATAAGTATTCTACGGTGGGTGAACGAATTACTGTTGAGCAATTGACAGAATTGAGCATAGTTATGAGAATATCTAGGTATGATCATGTATATAGGCATCACGTCCGAGACAAGTAGACCGACTCCTGCCTGCATCTACTACTATTACTCCACTCATCGACCGCTATCCAGCATGCATCTAGAGTATTAAGTTAATGAAAACAGAGTAACACCTTAAGCAAGATGACATGATATAGAGGGATAAACTCATGCAATATGATGAAAACCCCATCTTGTTATCCTCGATGGAAACAATACAATACGTGCCTTGCTGCCCCTACTGTCACTGGGAAAGGACACCGCAAGATTGAACCCAAAGCTAAGCACTTCTCCCATTGCAAGAAAGATCAATCTAGTAGGCCAAACCAAACTGATAATTCGAAGAGACTTGCAAAGGTAACCAATCATACATAAAAGAATTCAGAGAAGATTCAAATATTGTTCATAGATAGACTTGATCATAAACCCACAATTCATCGGTCTCAACAAACACACCGCAAAAAGAAGATTACATCGAATAGTTCTCCATAAGAGAGGGGGAGAACATTGTATTGAGATCCAAAAAGAGAGAAGAGGCCATCTAGCTAATAACTATGGACCCGTAGGTCTGAGGTGAACTACTCACACTTCATCGGAGGGGCTATGGTGATGATGTAGAAGCCCTCCGTGATGGATACCCCCTCCGGCGAAGCCCCAGAACAGGCCCCAAGATTGGATCTCGTGGATACAGAAAGTTGCGGCGGTGGAATTAGGGTTTTGGCTCCGTATCTAATCGTTTGGGGGTACGTAGGTATATATAGGAGGAAGGAGTACGTCGGTGGAGCAACAGGGGGCCCACGAGGGTGGAGGGCACGCCTATGGGGGGGGTAGGCGCGCCCCCTACCCCGTGGCCTCCTCCCTTGTTTCTTGACGTAGGGTCCAAGTCTCCTGGATCATGTTCGGTGAGAAAATCACGTCCCCGAAGGTTTCATTCCATTTGGACTCCGTTTGATATTCCTTTTCTTCAAAACCATAAAATAGGCAAAAACAACAATTTTGGGCTGGGCCTCCGGTTAATAGGTTAGTCCCAAAAATAATATAAAAGTGGATAATAAAGCCTAATAATGTCCAAAACAGTAGATAATATAGCATGGAGCAATCAAAAATTATAGATACGTTGGAGACGTATCAAGCATCCCCAAGCTTAATTCCTGCTCGTCCTCGAGTAGGTAAATGATAAAAACAGAATTTTTGATGTGGAGTGCTATTTGGCATAATTTTAGTGTAATTCTTCTTAATTGTGATATGAATATTCAGATCCGAAAGATTCAAGATAAAAGTTCATATTGACATAAAAATAATAATACTTCAATCATACTAACTAAGCAATTATGTCCTCTCAAAATAACATGTCCAAAGAAAGTTCATCCCTACAAAATCATATAGTTTAGTCATGCTCCATTTTCGTCACACAAGAATTCTCTCATCATGCACAACCCCGATGACAAGCCAAGCAATTGTTTCATACTTTAGTAATCTCAAACCTATAAACTTTCACGCAATATATGAGCGCGAGCCATGAATATAGCACTATGGGTGGAATAGAATATGATGATGGGGGTTATGTGGAGAAGACAAAAAGGAGAAAGTCTCACATCAACGAGGCTAATCAATGGGCTATGGAGATTCCCATCGATTGATGTTAATGCAAGGAGTAGGGATTGCCATGCAACGGATGCACTAGAGCTATAAATGTATGAAAGCTCAACAAAAGAAACTAAGTGGGTGTGCATCCAAATTGCTTCCTCACGAAGACCTAGGAAACATGAGGAGGCCCATTGTTGGAATATACAAGCCAAGTTCTATAATGAAAAATTCCCACTAGTATATGAAAGTGTCAAAACAAAAGACTCTCTATCATGAAGATTATGGTGCTACTTTGAAGAACAAGTGTGGAAAAAGGATAGTAGCATTGTCCCTTCTTTATTTTTTTATTTGGCCTTTATTTTTTATTTGTTTGGCCTTTTTTTGGACAATGCTCTATGAATGATGGTCATCACACTTCTATTTACTTACAACTCAAGAATTACAACTCGATACTTAGAACAAGATATGAATCTATATGAATGCCTCCGGCGGTGTACCGGGATATGCAATGAACCAAGAGTGACATGTATGAAAGAATTATGGACGATGGCTTTGCCACAAATACTATGTCAACTACATGATCATGCTAAGCAATATGACAATGATGAATATGTCATGATAAACGGAATGGTGGAAGGTTGCATGGAAATATATCTCGGAATGGCTATGGAAATGCCATAATAGGTAGGTATGGTGGCTATTTTGAGGAAGATATAAGGAGGTTTATGTGTGAAACAGCGTATCATATCACGGGGTTTGGATGCACCGGCGAAGTTTGCACCAACTCTCAATGTGAGAAAGGGCAATGCACGGTACCAAAGAGGCTAGCAATGATGGAAGGGTGAGAGTGCGTATAATCCATGGACTCAACATTAGTCATAAAGAACTCACATACTTATTGCAAAAATCTACAAGTCATCAAAAACCAAGCACTACACACATGCTCCTAGGGGGATAGATTGGTCGGAAAAGACCATCGCTCGTCCCTGACCGCCACTCATAAGGAAGACAATCAAATAACACCTCATGTTTCAAATTTGTTACATAACGTTTACCATGCGTGCATGCTACGGGACTTGCAAACTTCAACACAAGCATTTCTCAAATTCACAACTACTCAACTAGCACGACTTTGATATTATTACCTCCATATCTCAAAACAATCATCAAGCATCAAACTTCTCTTAGTATTCAAAACACTCATAAGAAAAATTTATTAATCTTGAACACCTAGCATATTAGGATTATTTAAGCAAATTACCATGCTATTTAAGACTCTCAAAATAATCTAAGTGAAGCATGAGAGATAAATAGTTTCTATAAAACAAATCCACCACCGTGCTCTAAAATATATAAGTGAAGTACTAGAGCAAAACTATATAACTCAAATTATATAAGTGAAGCACATAGAGTATTCTAACAAATTCCGAATCATGTATGGCTCCCTCAAAAGGTGTGTACAGAAAGGATGATTGTGGTAAACTAAAAAGGAAAGACTCAAATCATTCAAGACGCTCCAAGCAAAACACATATCATGTGGTGCATAAAAATATAGCTCCAAGTAAAGTTACCGATAGAAGTAGACGAAAAGAGGGGATGCCTTCCGGGGCATCCCCAAGCTTTGGCTTTTAGGTGTCCTTAGATTATCTTGGGGGTGCCATGGGCATCCCCAAGCTTAGTCTCTTGCCACTCCTTGTTTCATAATCCATCAAATCTTTACCCAAAACTTGAAAGAAAACAAAAGACCACTTCAAGGTACTGTAATGAACTCATTATTTATTTATATTGGTGTTAAACCTACTGTATTCCAACTTCTCTATTATTTATAAAGTATTTTAATAGCCATAGATTCATCAAAATAAGCAAACAACACACGAAAAACAGAATCTGTGAAAAACAGAACAGTCTGTAGTAATCTGTAGCTAGCGCCAGATCTGGAACTCCAAAAATTCTAAAATAAATTGATGGACGTGAGGAATTTATCTATTAATCATCTGGAAAAATAATTAACTAAATAGCACCTTCCAAATAAAAATGGCAGCAGTTATCGTGAGCGCTAAAGTTTCTGTTTTTTATAGCAAGATATCAAGACTTTCCCCAAGTCATCCCAACGGTTCTACTTGGCACAAAAACTAATTAAACACAAAAAAACACAACCTAAACAGAGGCTAGATAAATTATTTATTACTAAACAGGAGCAAAAAGAAAGGAATAAAAATAAAATTGGGTTGCCTCCCAACAAGCGCTATTGTTTAACGCCCCTATCTAGGCATAAAAAGCAAGGATAGATCTAGGTATCGCCATCTTTGGTAGGCAATCCATAAGTGGCTCTCACAATAGATTCATAACGTAATTTAATTTTATTTCTAGGAAAGTGTTCCATGCCTTTCCTTAACGGAAATTGGAATCTAATATTTCCTTCCTTCATATCAATAATTGCACCAATCGTTCTAAGGAAAGGTCTACCAAGAATAATAGGACATGAAGGATTGCAATCTATGTCAAGAACAATAAAATCTACGGGTACATAATTCCTATTTGCAACAATAAGAACATCATTAATTCTTCCCATAGGTTTATTAATAGTGGAATCTGCAAGATGCAAGTTTAGAGAGCAATCATCAAAATCACGGAAACCTAACAAATCGCACAAAGTCTTTGGAATCGTGGAAACACTAGCACCCAAATCAGATAAAGCATAGAACTCGTGATCTTTAATCTTAATTTTAATAGTTGGTTCCCACTCATCATAAAGTTTTCTAGGGATAGAAACTTCCAATTCAAGTTTTTCTTCATAAGATTGCATCAAGGCATCAACGATATGTTTAGTGAACGCTTTATTTGACTATAAGCATGAGGAGAATTTAGCACGGATTGCAACAACGAAATACAATCAATCAAAGAGAAATTTTCATAATTAAATTCCTTGAAATCCAAAATAGTGGTTTTAGCAACATCTAGGGTTTTAATTTCTTTGATCCCACTTTCATCAATTTTAGCATCAAGATCTAAAAACTCCGAATTCTTGGAACGCCTTCTAGGTAAAGGTGGATCATATTCAGTCCCATCATTATTAAGATTCATGTTGAAAAACAAAGATTTAATAGGGGACACATCAATAACTTTTAGATCTTCATCTTTATTTTCATAGGAACTAGAAGAACACGCTCTTATAAAGGCATCTTTCTTAGCACGCATCCTAGCGGTTCTTTCTTTGCACTCATCAATGGAAATTATCATGGCTTTCAGAGACTCATTGATATCATGCTTAGGTGGAATAGATCTAAGTTTCAAAGAATCAACATCAAGATAAATTCTATCAACGTTCCTAGCCAACTCATCAATCTTAAGCAATTTTTCTTCAATCAAAGCATTGAAATTCTTTTGCGAAGTAATAAATTCTTTAATATTAGATTCAAAATCAGAGGGCATATTATTATAATTTCCATAAGAATTGTTGTAGGAATTACCATAATTATTAGAGGGATTACTAGGATAAGGACTAGGATTAAAATTTCCTCTATACGCGTTGTTGCTAAAATTGTTCCTACCAACAAAATTCACATCCATAGATTCATTATTATTCTCAATCAAAGTAGACAAGGGCATATCATTAGGATCAGAAGAAACACTTTTACTAGCAAATAAATTCATAAGTCCATCCATCTTTCCACTCAAAACATTAATTTCTTCTATCGCATGCACCTTTTTATTAGTAGATCTTTCAGTATGCCACTGAGAATAATTAACCATAATATTATCTAGGAGTTTAGTAGCTTCTCCTAAAGTGATTTCCATAAAAGTGCCTCCCGCGGCCGAATCTAAAAGATTTCTAGAAGCAAAATTCAATCCGGCATAAATTTTTTGTATAATCATCCACAAATTCAAACCATGAGTAGGGCAATTGCGTATCATTAATTTAATCCTCTCCCAAGCTTGTGCAACAGGTTCATGATCAAGTTGCTTAAAATTCATAATATCATTTCTAAGGGAGATGATCTTAGCGGGAGGAAAATACTTAGAGATAAAAGCGTCTTTGCACTTACTCCATGAATCAATACTATTTTTAGGCAAAGACGAGAACCAAGCTTTAGCACGATCTCTAAGAGAAAAAGGAAATAGCTTCAATTTAACAATATTGTTATCCACATCTTTCTTCTTTTTCATATCACACAAATCAACGAAGCTATTTAGATGGGTAGCGGCATCTTCACTAGGAACACTACAAGAAATATGTCAACTTGCGACCATCACTATTGGTCACTTAAAAGTCATTATTTTTCATTTGCGAACTTTTTTTGACCAAAAACAGAAGGTCAAAAGCTGGCGGTCGTAAACTGAAATTAACGACCTTCTCTGTGAGAAGGTCATGGAATTCCACGACCAAAACAAAAGGTCACTAGTTCAACGACCTTCTGTTTTGGTTGCTAGCTCTTTGCCCAGGCCACGTCGGATCCGAAGTGGCAAGCTGACGTGGCGAAATTGCGACCAAATGAAAAGGTCGTTGATAAGATTCAGCCCGGTCCAGTTCGGTGTTTTACACGGGCCGAGCCCATTAATTCAGCCTTTTTAACATATATTTTTCTGTTAATTTTCGGTAGCTACATGGGCCTAGCCCAACATTTTAGCCTTTTTATTTCATGGATCATGGCCTTTTTGTGATCTATTTCGTTTTTGGGCCTAAGCCTTTTTATTTACTTGGCCACCGCCTTTTCACAATTGATTCTTTTAGTAATTTTGTTCATTTTTCCTGAATTGTTTGATTTGTGGCCTTTTTAGGGCCCAAATAGTATATGTTTCATTTCCGACATATCAACAATAAAGTATCAGCAATAAATAACCAGTACTTTGGTCAAGAGAGCCCCAATCACACAAATTTTCATAAATGACGACCAAAATGAGTATATTATATATATTACAATCATGCCATAGTTCACATCATCCAGGAATATAGAACAACTACGAAAGTGCTGCTATGAAGTACTATAACAGCCATTCACATCATCCAGGAACATATAATTAGCTACAAAGATGAAGCGTTCCCTTTTTCCAACTTCTTGAGCCAGGAGCTCCTGTAAAAGACAGGAAATGATCATTATCATGGTTGTGAATTCAGAATGAAAGCAATATCCTCGAACATACAACAGCTAGGAAAATAATATTGAACAGAATAAGAAACAAATACACAAGCAGCTAGGGGTCGATCCTAAAGCATGAGGGCATAGATAACAGTAGCAACCATGAGTAAATATTAGCAAATATTATATTGGTGGAAAAAAGTAAATACCAGCAAGCTCTAAGAATACTCCAAGAAATTGATGGCTCACAATACAATCATGCTTTTGACAACAAATACTACTAGAATTAAGGCGCATAACATATTCTAAGCAGTGTCAACATCATGGCAGTAACAATTAACAGTAGCAGCTAGCAGGACATCAATCAAGCACAACTAAGCTACTAATGTTCACCAAATTTAAAAAAATTTCCATCTAGTTAACAAAAGTACAACACCACACTTAGGAACTCAGAGCAAGAAAAAGATCATGTTGCTTAGGAGCTACCACAAATGATACTAATCAAGGGCAAAAACAAGTTGGTATGATATCATTCATTCATTCGTTCTCATCACGATCATACATTGAATTCATTAAAGGTTACTGATTCATTTCTTGACATAGCATTGGAAAATCACAAGAATAGTATATGAACCAAAGTGTCCAGATAAGTAGATAACACATGGAAGTCACAATCACATAGCAAAGGAAGAGTGGGACAGACCGAGGACTTACCCTCTGGACAGATCAAAGACTTCACGCTTCCTCACGTTTCTTCTTCCTCGGTGGACAAATCAATGACTTCACTTCCTCTTCCTCATGCACCAATAGGAAGACCATCTCAAACACCTGCAAAACAGCACAACCATCCACACATTAAGGACTGACTTCAGATTCGTGGGTCCATTGACACAAGGCAATAAGAAACTGTACTCACACAGCGACAATGACCAACATTCCCAACAATGATCTGGGTCTCTAGTTTACTGTTTATTTCCTCTAGGTACATCAATTAATTCAATACAAATTGTTAGTCCGCTGCTAGCTTGTGTAGGTAAAAAAGGCTATCGATCAATTAATTCAGTTCGAGCAGTTAACAGCAAAGCTGTGTAGGTAAACCACCGTGACTACTAGCTCACATATTTGGACTTGCAATCAAGGAATCCAGAACTAGTTCCACTGCATGCTAATCTGAAGCATCAGGACATGCTCTTTCCTACTGCATAATTATAGTAGCTCGTACGCCTAGATTTGCAGTCAGGAAATCACAGAATTAACTCCTTACTAACCAGTGTTTATCCATTATGACATGCTATTTTCTACTAGTATGTGTGTTGCTCTGCATGGAGTAGATAACATGCTTAAATTCTCAGATGAAGGGATCCGAAATAAATTGTAAGGAGTTAACATGATATTTGTACTGAACTTAGTCCTTTCATCATCACATACTAGATTAAACTGCCAACTACTGAACTTAGTCCTTGCACAACTGAAAGTCTGAAACTGGGACTAGAAGAACAGCACCATCACTGGGCTACCACAAGTCTACTAGTACTAGATACCTACCGATTAGAAAATAAAGCTAAACTATACTGGTAGTGGTGGTGTTCAAATGCCACTGTTCAGGTCAATGGTAGGGGGCATGAGTGAAGAGGGAGGAAGGCACAGTGGCTACCTGCCTATGGACCGGCGGGGCGGCGGGGGCACCTTGAGGCGCTGCTTGAGGATGCGACGCTGGCGCTAGATGCGCACGAGCTTGGGCCACTTGACGAACCAGTGGAGGTCCTTCTTGGACGGTAGCGCGCCACCGATGCCGAACTGCTTCGGCCTCTTCTCTAACAGTGAGTGCACCACCTTGTCCTGCAACCAGACACCAACCCAACCCAGTCAGATCACACGTGCCGCAGAGATTCCAAGAAGGAGCAGAGGGCTGGGTGCAGTACCACTGGCTTCTTCTTATGTTCCTTGGTTGCATCCTTTGCAACCTCTCTTTCATATCCCTACGAACATACATAATCATCAGAATCAACACTATAAGCTCTGGTTGCTCATCAAACATATAATTAACAAAACAGAGTAGTTTGTGGACATTGCAAAAGAACAGAAAGCACACATATATATTGAACAAAAGCAACGGCCAGGAATAGATGACTTAACAGTTCATGTTTGTTAACAAAACAAGAGTGGACATCTCACAGTGAGTTAACTATCTGATGACTTGAGTAAAACACATACTATCATTTGGTGCTACAAGAGACAATGGGAATCCAACTATCCCAACATCCCAACTTGGTAAATCCATGCTGCTAAAAGACCAATCCTAATCGGGTTGGTACTGGACCTGGTTTCAAGCATGTGAGCTACAACTATCGCAATACCACAACCCAAAAAAAAACCTACAGTTCCATCAAACTACTGTTTGTAGGTCTGGCATCAGTGGTGTCAACGTACAGTCCACTTACAGTCATTTGGGAGAAAATTAAAGTGATAATTAGACTGCCATTACAATCTGCTGGTAACTTGCAGTCTACTTTACAGCTACACTGATATCTTAAGAGTTACAATCTAAATACACAAAACTTGCAGTCAAATTAGCACCGGAACTTCTAAAATTAAAGTGCATTTACACAGAACTTACACTCATACCGTGTGATTATTACATTGACATTATGACCAAAACTTATAGAAAGTATGAAAATAATGATCACAGTGGATTCACACAGAACTTACACTATCATTTGAGAGAGAGAAAATTATAGTGACAATTACAGTCATTATAGTCTACTTCGAGTCTACTTGAAGTGTGCTTACAATGATATCTTAAGAGTTACAATCTACATACACGCAAGTTAACTCAAAATTAGCACTGGAACTTCTAAAAACTACAGTGTATTTACACAGTACTTACATACAGACGGTTTGAAAATTACAGTGACATCATGACAGGAACTTATACATAATCGGTGATTGTATTTACATAAAACTTACACTGACACTGTGTAAATACTAGACCTGCAGCGCGCCACCTGGCGCGCGGTACCGGGTCCTAACACTTGTTCCAGGTATACTGTAATTGTGGGGCAAACTTAGCATGTTTAGCCAGCACAATTAGTAGGACCATGATAAAGCACAAGTATTTAGTTTGTTCAAGAGCAATAGGGAGTTCAGTGCTAAAGAGTAGCAGAAGTAGCCAGTGGCAGTGAGATCAGTATTGAGCAAGCAACACAATTAGCAAACCACAAACAGGGCTAACACAGAATGCTTTATACACCGTATATTTATACAAAGCAGTCAAGGTCTGAGAGAGCATCCAGCAATTTTGATGCAACATAATATTCAGAGCAAGACATTCCTACAAAAGGTGAATGGTCGAATAGAAATTCACTGAAACGGCTTGGTAGCTAGTGGTATAATACATAGTTGGGCAATAACAGTGCCGAAGCAAGTGGTTCTTCGAATTGATTGATCATCACTCACGAACTACCTGGGCAAGGAAGGTATCCTTATTTATTATAGAATGACTAAAAGAAATACATTGTAAGACCTTTGTGTAAGAAAGGCATCATCTAAGCTTAACACATGACATGACACTGTTTAAGTTCTAATTTTTCTTCATCGAATCATCTTAAATTTGGCTTCAAAATTTATTAAGTAATCCGGTTCAATAAATATAAGTACACATAATCTATACAACATTAAAATTGGTACGGGACTCGCTCACTGTTCAAAGCAATTTTACATGTGCTCGCTCACTCATTCTGATGTTGTGTACCTAATAAAATTGATAATCCTAACTGATAGTAATTTCACGTGTGCTCTCTAACTCCTAATATATAAAAGTGATGGTCAAACATAACAGCTGCTATCTCCATACAAACCCTAACCAACATCATATAAAGTAACTATTCATTCAACAAAATGAGACCTAATAAAGAGAGTATTTTCACCTGGGATTTTCACCACTGATCTAGTCATGTTGATGTCGCCCATAGTGCCGCCACGCCGCCTTGACATACCTCGTCGACAAAAAAAAAGAACCAGTTAGACAAATTAGGGTAGAAACATGAGTTGAAGCAGAGTACAACTTCATAATGTGATCATAAGCATGAATCAAAACCTTGTTACAGAAATAATTGTTCGTGCCATGTACTATGGGCATCAGAATCATAGTAATCTGACATTGAAAGAAATGCTTATGAAACAGCACCAAACTTCAGATCATACAATATACAATTAGAAGGTTGGTGACATATAGCCCACTCTTATAGTAACTATTCCATCCAAAATAGTTGCAGCATACAATGCTTCTTGTAAAAAACATAAAACATACTATTAACAAACTTATGCTTGTGCTAACTTGAATTAAACTGTCAAACAGGTTAATGGGCAAAGATCAATCACGGTTCATTCATACACCCAGCAGGAAATAGAACCAAGGCGCAATCATCCAAAGACACCACCCCGATCATTTATAAACCTCTGAACCTAAGAACCAACACTAGGTAACCTTGTCTCATGTTGAGTGTCAAAGGAGGCAAGGCACCCCACTGCAACAGGGTGAGTCAGATGCGGCCCATCTTAGCTCGACATCCTGGTCCTCCTTCAGCCAATCGCCGAGGAGGAGAGCTCAACTAATCAAACATGAGTTGTATCCAGCTCACTACAATACACAAGAGAACTCTGACATGTAACTTAATGCAACATGCAAGTGACAAATTGAGATTTAACATGTCCTGATGTTCCAAGTTAGAAGTGTTGGGGATCGTAGCAGAAATTTAAAATTTTCTACGCATCACCAAGATCTATCTATGGAGTAATCTAGCAACGAGGGGGAGGAGAGTGCATCTACATACCCTTGTAGATCGCTAAGTGGAAGCGTTCAAGTGAACGGGGTTGATTGAGTCATTCTCGTCGTGATCCAAATCACCGATTATCCTAGCGCCGAACGGACGGCACCTCCGCGTTCAACACATATACGGAACGGAGACGTCTCCCACGCCTTGATCCAGCAAGGAGGAGGGAGAGGTTGAGGAAGAGATTCCAACAACAGCACGACGGCGTGGTGGTGATGGAGCTCGTGGTTCTCCAGCAAGGCTTCGCCAAGCACTATGGAGGAGGAGGAGGTGTAGGAGGAGGGAGGGCTGCGCCAGGTTCAAGGGTGTGGCCGCCCTCCCACCCTTCCACTATTTATAGGTGGGGAGAGAGGGGGGGCGGCCCCCCTAGATCCCATCTAGGGTTGGGGGCGGCGGCCAAGGGGGGGAGGAGTGCCTCCCAAGTCAAGTGGAGGCCCTCCCCCTTAGGGTTTCCCCTCTCCCATGCGCATGGGCCTTGGGGGGGCTGGTGCCCTTGGCCCATTAAGGTTAGGGCGCCCCCCTACAGCCCATGCCGCTGTATTGGACATGGTGGGACATTTTCCGGACCTCCGGAATCCTCCGGAAGCTTCCCGGTACAATACCGGAAAAAACCGAACTTTTCTCGGAACCCGAACAACAACTTTCCATATATAAATATTTACCTCCGGACCATTCCGGAACTCCTCGTGACGTCCGGGATCTCATCTGGGACTCCGAACAACATTCGGTAATCACATACAAGTCTTCCTAATGACCCTGGCGTCATCGAACCTTAAGTGTGTAGACCCTATGGGTTCGGGAACCATGCAGACATGACCGAGACAACTCTCCGGCCAATAACCAACAGCGGGTTCTGGATACCCATGTTGGCCCCTGCATGTTCCACGATGATCTCATCGGATGAACCACGATGTCGAGGATTCAATCAATCCCGTATTCAATTCCCTTTGTCTATCGGTACGATACTTGCCCGAGATTCGATCGTCGGTATCCCGATACCTTGTTCAATCTCGTTACTGGCAAGTCTCTTTACTCGTTCCGTAACACATCATCCCGTGATCAACTCCTTGGTCACATTGTGCACATTATGATGATGTCCTACCGAGTGGGCCCAGAGATACCTCTCCGTTTACACGGAGTGACAAATCCCAGTCTCGATTCGTGCCAACCCAATAGACACTTTCGGAGATACCTGTAGTGTACCTTTATAGCCACCCAGTTACGTTGTGACGTTTGGCACACCCAAAGCACTCCTACGGTATCCGGGAGTTGCACAATCTCATGGTCTAAGGAAATGATACTTGACATTAGAAAAGCTTTAGCATACGAACTACACGATCTTTGTGCCAGGCTTAGGATTGGGTCTTGTCCATCACATCATTCTCCTAATGATGTGATCCCGTTATCAACGACATCCAATGTCCATGGTTAGGAAACCGTAACCATCTATTGATCAATGAGCTAGTCAACTAGAGGTTTATTAGGGACATGGTGTTATATATGTATCCACACATGTATCTGAGTTTCCTATCAATACAATTCTAGCATGGATAATAAATGATTATCATGAACAAGGAAATATATTGATAACCAATTTATTATTGCCTCTAGGGCATATTTCCAACAGTCTCCCACTTGCACTAGAGTCAATAATCTAGTTCACATCGCCATGTGATTAACACTCATAGGTCACATCGCCATGTGACCAACATCCAAAGATTTTACTAGACTCAATAATCTAGTTCACATCACTATGTGATTAACACTCAATGAGTTCTGGGTTTGATCATGTTATGCTTGTAAGAGAGGTTGTAGTCTACGGGTCTTGCCATATTCAGATCCCTATGTATTTCGCAAAACTTTATATCGTAGATGCTGCTGCCACGTTCCACTTGGAGCTATTCCAAATTGTTGCTCCATTATACGTATCCGGTATCTCTACTCAGAGCTATCCGGATAGGTGTTAAGCTTGCAGCGACGTAACTCTTTACGTCGAACTCTTCATCACCTCTATATCCGAGAAACATTTCCTTGTTCTTCTAAGGATAATTTCGACCGCTATCTGGTGATCCAGTCCTAGATCACCTTTGTACCCTCTTGCCAGACATGTGGCAAGGCACACATCAGGTGCGGTACTCAGCATGGCATACCGTATAGAGCCTATGACAAGAGCATAGGGGACGACCTTTATCCTTCCTCTTTCTTCTGCCGTGGTCAAGCTTTGAGTCTTACTCAACTTCACACCTTACAACTCAGGTAAGAACCCCTTCTTTGACTGATCTATTTTGAACTCCTTCAAAAACATGTCAAGGTGTGCGTTCTTTGAAAGTATCATCAGGCGTTTTGATCTATCTCTATAGATCTTGATGCCCAATATGTAAGCAACTTTATCCAGGTCTTCCTTTGAAACACACTCTTCAAACAACCGTTTATGCTTTCCAGAAATTCTACATCATTTCGAATCAACAATATGTCATCCACATATACTTATCAGAAATGTTGTAGTGCTCCCACTCACTTCCTTATAAATACAAGTTTCTAGCAAACATTGTATAACCTAAAAGCTTTGATCACTCCATCAAAACATATATTCCGATTCCGAGATGCTTGCTCTAGTCCATAGAAGGATTGCTAGAGCCAGCATACCTTTTAGCATCCTTAGGATCGACAAAACCTTTTATTGTATCACATACAACTTTTCTTACGAAAACTGGTAAGAGAACTTGTTTTGACATCCATCTGTAAGATTTCATAATCGAAAAATACAGCTAATGCTAACATGATTCTTACGGACTTAAGCATCGCTACGGGTGAGAAATTCTCATCGTAGTCAACTCCTTGAACTTGTGAAAAGACTCTTTCCCACAAGTCGAGCTTCATAGACGGTAACATTACCACCCACGTCCGTCTTCTTCTTAAAGATCCATTTATCTCAATGGCTTGCCGATCAACGGGCAAGTCCACCAAAGTCCATACTTTGTTCTAATATATGGATCCTATCTCGGATTTCATGGCTTCTAACCATTTGTCGGAATACGGGCCCACCATCGCTTCTCCATAGCTCGTAGGTTCATTGTTGTCTAACAACATGATATCTAAGACAGGATTACCGTACCACTTAGGAGTAGTACATATCCTTGTCGACCTACGAGGTTCGATAGCAACTTGATCCGAAGCTTCATGATCACTATCATTAACTTCCTATTCAATAGACGTAGGCGCCACAAAAAACATCTTTCTGTGTTGCATCACTCTCTGGTTGAAGTAATGGTTCGACAACCTCATCAAGTTCTATCTTCCTCCCACTCAATTCTTTCGAGAGAAACTCCTTCTCGAGAAAGGACCCGTTCTTAGCGACAAACAATTTGCCCTCGGATCTGAGATAGAAGGTATACCCAACTGTCACCCTTGGGTATCCTATGAAGATGTGTTTGTCCGCTTTGGGTTCGAGCTTCTCCGGCTGAAGCCCCAAGCATCGCAGCCCCAAACATTAAGAAACGACAACTTTGGTGTCTTGCCAAACCAATGTTCATACAGTGTCGTCTCAACAGACTTATATGGTGTCCTAAATAAAGTGAATGCAGCTGTCTCTAATGCATAACCTCAAAATAATAGCGGTATATCGGTAAGAGACATCATAGATCGCACCATATTTCATAAGGTTCGATTACAACGTCCGAACACACCATTACCCTATGGTGTTCCAGGTGGCTTCAACTGTGAAACAATTCCACAATGTCTTAAGTGATTGCCAAACTCATAACTCAGAAAATCCCCTTTTGATCAGATCGTAGGAACATGATCTTATTGTTATGATGATTCTTAACTTCACTCTGAAATCGCTTGAACTTTTCAAACGTTTCAGACTTGTGCTTCATTAAGTAGATATACCTATATCTACCCAAATCGTCAGTGAAGATGAGAAAATAGCGATATCCACCGCACGCTTCAATTCTCATTGGATCACACGCATCAGCATGCATGATTTCCAACAAGTCACTTGCCCATTTCATTGTACCTGAAAACGGGGTCTTAGTCATCCTGCCCATGAGGCATGGCTCGCATGTGTCAAGTGATTCAAAACCAAGTGACTCCAAACATCCATTGACATGGAGTTTCTTCATGCATCTTATGCCAATATGACCTAAGCGGCAGTGCCACAAGAAAGTGGTACTATCATTATTAACTCTACATCTTTTGGCGTGAACATGTGTATTACTACGACCGAGATTCAATGAACCATTCACATAGGGTGCATGGCCATGAAAGGTATTATTCATGTAAACAGAATAACCATTATTCTCTAACTTAAATGAATAACCGTATTGCAATGAACATGATCTAATCATATTCATGCTCAACGTAGACACCTGATAACATTTATCTAGGTTCAATTCTAATCCCGAAGGCAGATGGAGCGTGCGATGGTGATCTCATAAACTTTGGAAACACTTCAAACACACATCGTCACCTCGCCCTTAGCCAGTCTTCGTTTAGTCCATCGGTTTTGCTTCAAGTCACCAATAATAGCAACTGAACCGGTATCCAATACCCAGGTGCTACCAGGAGTACTAGTGAGGTACACATTAATAACACGTATATACTTTGTTGAAGTTGCCAGCCTTCTTATCTACAATGCATTTGGGGTAATTCCGCTAACAGTGACCATTCCCTTTACAATAGAAGCACTTAGTCTCGGGTTCCTTCACCTTGGGTTCCTTCACTGGAGCGGCAACTGGTTTGCCATCCATGAAGTTTCCCTTCTAGCCCTTTCCCTTCTTGAAACCAGTGGTCTTGTTAAACCATCAACACTTGATGCTCCTTCTTGATTTCTACCTTTTGCGGTCTTAAGCACCGTGAACAGCTCTGGGATCAACTCCATCCCTTGCATGTCATAGTTCATCACGAAGATCTAGTAGCTTAGTGATAGTGGCTAGAGAACTATATATCAATCACTATCTTATCTGGATGTTTAACTCCCACTTGATTTAAGTGATTGTAGCACCCAGACATTCTGAGCACATGCTCACTAGCTGAGCTATTCTCCTCCATCTTGTTGGCAAAAGAACTTGTCAGAGGTCTCACACCTCTCAACACGGGCATGAGCCTAAAATCCCAATTTCAGCTCTTGGAACATCTCATATGTTCTATGGCGTTCAAAACATCATTGGAATCCCGATTCTAAGCCGTAAAGTATGGTGCACTAAAATATCAAGTAGTCATCAGGATGTGTCTGTTAGGTGTTCACAACATCCACAGACGACGTTGTAGGGGTTTGCACATCGAGCGGTGCATCAAAGACGTAAGCCTTCTGTGTAGCAGTGAGGATACTCCTCGGACTACGGACCTAGTCCGCATCATCGCTTACAATATCTTTCAACTTAATGTTTCTCTAGGAACGTATTGAAACAGGGAGCTACAACGTGAGCTATTTATCTACAACATATTTACAAAGACAATTTAGACTATGTTCATGATAATTGAGTTCATCTAATCAAATTATTTAATGAACTCCCACTCAGATAGACATCCCTCTAGTCATCTAAGTGAAACATGATCCGAATCGACTAGGCCGTGTCCGATCATCACGTGAGACGGACTAGTCATCAACGGTGAACATCTCATGTTGATCGTATCTTCTATATGACTCATGTTCGACCTTTCGGTCTTCCGTGTTCCGAGGCCATGTCTGTACATGCTAGGCTCGTCAAGTCAACCTAAGTGTTTCGCATGTGTCCCGAGGCCATGTCTGTACATGCTAGGCTCGTTAACACCCGTTGTATTCGAACGTTAGAATCTATCACACCCGATCATCACGTGGTGCTTCGAAACAACGAACCTTCGCAATGGTGCATAGTTAGGGGGAACACTTTTCTTGAAATTTTAGTGAGGGATCATCTTATTTAAGCTACCGTCGTTCTAAGCAAATAAGATGTAAAACATGATAAACATCACATGCAATCAAATAGTGACATGATATGGCCAATATCATTTTGCTCCTTTTGATCTCCATCTTCGGGGCTCCATGATCATCGTTGTCACCGGCATGACACCATGATCTCCATCATCATGATCTCCATCATCGTGTCTTGTTGAAGTTGTCTCGTCATCTATTACTTCTACTACTATGGCTAACGCTTTAGCAATAAAGTAAAGTAATTACATGACGTTTATGTTGACACGCAGGTCATAAATAAATTAAGACAACTCCTATGGCTCCTGCCGGTTGTCATACTCATCGACATACAAGTCGTGATTCCTATTACAAGAACATGATCAATCTCATACATCACATATATCATTCATCACATCCTTTTGGCCATATCACATCACAAGGCATATGCTGCAAAAACAAGTTAGACGTCCTCTAATTGTTGTTGCAAGTTTTTACGTGGCTGCTATAGGTTTCTAGCAAGAACGTTTCTTACGTACCTACGCGAAAACCATGACGTGATATGCCAATTTCTATTTACCCTTCATAAGGACCCTTTTCATCGAATCCGATCCGACTAAAGTGGGAGAGACAGACACCCGCTAGCCACCTTATGCAACTAGTGCATGTCAGTCGGTGGAACCAGTCTCACGTAAGCGTACGTGTAAGGTCGGTCCGGGACGCTTCATCCCACGATGCTGCCGAATCAAGATAAGACTAGTAATGGCAAGTAAATTGGCAATATCGACGCCCACAACTGCTTTGTGTTCTGCTCGTGCATAGAAACTACGCATAGACCTAGCTCATGATGCCACTGTTGGGGATCGTAGCAGAAATTTAAAATTTTCTACGCATCACCAAGATCTATCTATGGAGTAATCTAGCAACGAGGGGAAGGAGAGTGCATCTACGTACCCTTCTAGATCGCTAAGCAGAAGCGTTCAAGTGAACGGCGTTGATTGAGTCGTTCTCGTCGTGATCCAAATCACCGATGATCCTAGCGTCGAACGGACGGCACCTCCGCGTTCCACACACGTACGGAACGGAGATGTCTCCCACGCCTTGATCCAGCAAGGAGGAGGGAGAGGTTGAGGAAGAGAGTCCAACAACAACATGACGGCGTGGTGGTGATGGAGCTCGTGGTTCTCCAGCAGGGCTTCGCCAAGCACTATGGAGGAGGAGGAGGTGTAGGAGGAGGGAGGGCTGCGCCAGGTTCAAGGGTGTGGCCGCCCTCCCACCCCTCCACTATTTATAGGTGGGGAGAGAGGGGGGGCCAGCCCCCTAGATCCCATCTAGGGTTGGGGGCGGCGGCCAAGGGGGGGAGGAGTGCCTCCCAAGTCAAGTGGAGGCCCTCCCCCTTAGGGTTTCCCCTCTCCCATGCGCATGGGCCTTGGGGGGGCTGGTGCCCTTGGCCCATTAAGGTTAGGGAACCCCCCTACAGCCCATGCTGCTGTATTGGACGTGGTGGGACATTTTCCGGACCTCCGGACCCCTCCGGAATCCTCCGGAACCTTCCGGAAGCTTCCCGGTACAATACCGGAAAAACCAAACTTTTCCCGGAACCCGAACAACAACTTTCCATATATAAATCTTTACCTCTGGACCATTCCGGAACTCCTTGTGACGTCCGGGGTCTCATACGGGACTCCAAACAACATTCGGTAATCACATACAAGTCTTCCTAATAACCCTGGCGTCATCGAACCTTAAGTGTGTAGACCCTACGGGTTCGGGAACCATGCAGACATGACCGAGACAACTCTCCGGCCAATAACCACCAGCGGGATCTGGATACCCATGTTGGCTCTCGCATGTTCCACGATGATCTCGTCGGATGAACCACGGTGTCGAGGATTCAATCAATCCCGTATTCAATTCCCTTTGTCTATCAGTACGATACTTGCCTGAGATTCGATCGTCGGTATCCTGATACCTTGTTCAATCTCGTTACCGGCAACTCTCTTTACTCGTTCCATAACACATCATCCCGTGATCAACTCCTTTGTCACATTGTGCACATTATGATGATGTCCTACCGAGTGGGCCCAGAGATACCTCTCCATTTACACGGAGTGACAAATCCCAGTCTCGATTCGTGCCAACCCAACAGACACTTTCGGAGATACCTGTAGTGTACCTTTATAGCCACCCAGTTACGTTGTGACGTTTGGCACACCCAAAGCACTCCTACGGTATCCGGGAGTTGCACAATCTCATGGTCTAAGGAAATGATACTTGACATTAGAAAAGCTTTATCATACGAACTACACGATCTTTGTGCTAGTCTTAGGATTGGGTCTTGTCCATCACATCATTCTCCTAATGATGTGATCCCCTTATCAACGACATCCAATGTCCATGGTTAGGAAACAGTAACCATCTATTGATCAACGAGCTAGTCAACTAGAGGCTTACTAGGGACATGGTGTTGTCTGTGTATCCACACATGTATCTGAGTTTCCTATCAATACAATTCTAGCATGGATAATAAACGATTATCATGAACAAGGAAATATAATAATAACCAATTTATTATTGCCTCTAGGGCATATTTCCAACAAGAAGGCCTCAAAATTTTCATCAGTAGCTTAGCTTTGTTAGAGTGAGTAGAAAGTAAGAAGTAAAATGTACAGACCAATAAATGTTCCTTTGATGAAAATGCCCTTCTCCTTTTAGTTAAATCGTACCATGCATCTGGTCAGTCCACTAAAAATGAAAGCGAACATTTAAAAAGAAAAGGTTGAGAAAAGTTAAACTTCTGTTAAATGGATCGGTTGAAGACAATCGAATTGAAACTTCTGTTGTTATCTCCCAAACTCCAAGTTATTCATACTTTGGACCATAAATACGCAGTTTTCACAGTGTCACCTAACATTGACAAACCCCTAAAACTATCTAGAAAAGTGATGTTACCCAACAAAGACAAACCAAACAAAATTGCTCTGAATATTATGTTGTAACTGCCCTCTGACTTACAGTGAGTTGCACAAGAATTAATGAAACTCTGGCTAGAACACAGGCCGGAGTTGGGCACCCCTTTGCACGAGTGCTGCGCGGCATTGTCATCCTCAAGGCCCAACAATAAAAAGTTAGCAACATAAAAACATTATTCATTGTCTAATTTAGAATGCAATAATGCAATGTCTAAATGTTCTCATCACATCACAGATAAATAAATTTTTGAAACATAAGAACTCAACCATCACTACATTTTCTTAACACACGCTACAACCGACGAAACTAGAACAAGTGCTTCAACCAAAGAAACTACAAATCTATACTTGTGATGATCTTCCTTACAGAATCCCAGGTCAGCTAAATGAACAAGTGTGCGCAAATGCAGACAACATAATCCCAGACGGCCTCACCTTGCAGCTTGCTAGTGGAGCGACGGAGGGCTGGAAGATGGGGTTGGCGTAGCGGAACAGTAGCACCTCCGCTGCGTACGCCAACGCCGGACAATCCATTGGGCCGGGTCGAGATCACAGCCACCAGACCACCCAGAGGGACTCGGCGGTGAGGAGACGCTGCAGCGAGAAGGCGGCCTCCATGGCGTCCGAGTAGGGGAGGAAGTGGCCATCCCGTCCATGGCGTTCCATTCCTCGAGCGATGATGGATCTGAGAGGGAGAGGGAACGTGGTGAGGAAGAGAGGGAGGGATGCGACGAGGAGGACTGGAGGGACTCACCCGAGTCACCGGATCACTGGAGCAACGCGCCCGTTGGATCCTGTCGACGCCGTTGTGTCCTGGTTGCCGAAGAGCCGTGGCGAGCGTGGGGCAAAGTCACCGCAAACCCTAGAGGCGAATATGAGTCCCCGGGGAGAGAGAGGGGTCGCTGGAGAGAGATGGATAGGTGGGGGGCTCCGCCTAAGGTGGGGGAGCGGAGAGGAGGGGGAGAGGCCGCCGGCGGCAAGGTTTGGGAGGGAGACAAGGGGAGGGATGGGATCAGCGTGGGTGGCGGCGGCAATGTGGGAGATGAGGGTGAGAGTGGCGGGGTGCGGATCTGGAGCGCTAGGGTTCGTGGGGTGAGAGGGTGAGCTAGTTTTCTTTTTCTTTTCTTTTTTTAGACAAAGAGGGGGGTGAGGGAGAAAGGGCTGCCGTCGGATCCGGGAGCATCCGATGGTGTTTGAGGCAAGATCCGCGTAACATGCCCAAGAACCAATCAGAACTCAGTACATGTTATGACCTTCTAAATTGGTCGTAATCGACTAAAAATAAGATGTTGAATCATGTTGTTTCAAAAAAAGGTGTTGAATCATATAAACAGTTTTCTGATATGAGAAATTCAAAAAAAAACATTCTCATTGTGTCACCAATTGTGACATAGATTTTAGGAAAACTAACAAACTTGGAATTGGAATAAGACGAACATCTTTAAAAAGTGTTTTGAGAAATGAGTTCTAGGAAAAAATCATTTTCTATTTTCGGAGTGACAAAATTCTTTTTTTGAAGAATCTACCAAATGTTTGTTTGAAAATGGCACCACACCATTTTCCAAAACTATAAGACTGCATTTTATGTACAGTGGACCAAATCTTAACATGTAAAATGCTTTCGATCCACCTCTTATCAAAAAGACAAATTATGTTTCAAAAAAGAATCTACCTAAGCATTCTTTTGTTTTCTTCTATTTTTTCACATGAAAAATTCAAAAAAATGATCTCATACTGTGCACAAGGGTGTATATTGGAATTCCAAACAATGTTGCCTAAGGGAGTTTTCATTTTCTTTGCACGGAAAATTCATTTTCCATTTTCCGAGTGCCCGAAATGAGTTTTTTTGTGAAGGACCTACCATATATTTGTTGCAAAATTGGACCAAATAAAATTTCTAAAATATTAGTCTATATTTAATGCACAATTGACCAAATGGTTGGGTGTCAAAAGTTTTGATCCACCTCTTGTGGAAAAGACAAATTTCCGTCGATTCAGCAGGAAGCGGGTCAAATTTGAACTGTAGCTGCCTGATAGTTTGCTATTTATTTTTTCCAAAAATAATTTTTAGGTACATAAGTATCTATTTAATCAGATAAACATCAAAAAATTTCCAAGATTCAAGCACTAGCTAGGAACGGCCAAGCCCGCCGTTTTGACCGCATTTTGAAACGGGCATAAAAATTCAAAAAATTGGAAAACCTTCGCATTGTGTCATTATATGTGACCAAGTTTCTAGGAAAAATAATAAACTTGTAATATGAAAATTATTTTTAAAAAGTGTTTTCAGAAATGAGCTATCATGCGTGAAGATTCATGGCTTCCAAGCGAAATGATCAATCTTATGGCCACATTCATGGCATAGTTTGTTCAAATGATCTCATATCATGCACAAAGGTGCATCTTGGAATTCCAAACAATGTTTCCGAAGGAAGTTTACATTTTCTTTGCACATAAAATTCATTTTCCATTTTCTGAGTGCCTGAAATGACTTTTTTTGTGAAGGACCTACCATATATTTGTTGCAAAATTGGACCAAATCAAATTTCTAAAATACTAGGCAATATTTAATGCAAAATTTACCAAATGTTTGGGTGTCAAAAGATTTGATCCACCTTTGGTGAATAAGACAAATTTCTGCCAAATCAGTAGGAAGCGGGTCAAATTTGAACTACAGCTGCCTTATAGTTTGCTCTTTATTTTTTCCAAAAATCATTTCTAGATACATAATTATCTATTTAAGCATAAATACATGGTTTGGTGGTGATACATCGAGGTTTGGACGGTGGCCCAGGGCCCCAACTCCAAAGCGCGTACACTCGCATGCCCGCCGCGTGGTCACCGCGTGACCGTGACGTTGCCATGCGTTCTGGGCAGCCTAGGCATGTCTAGTAGGTTGGGCACTCCCTAGGTAGATGCTACGAATAAAGTGACAACAGAAGAATCTCATGAGGAGATCGAACTATGCTCAAACATGAATTAGCAGCCAAGTGTTTGATTAGCGGTACGGGAAATTCACAAGGCCAATGGGCCTGAGTTTTGGTTGAGGATGATCATCTACTAGGGAGACTGTCTTGGAAATTTTTTAGCTCAATTGGAGGAGTTTGGATGGCACTTGCTTTGCAAAGTATCACATCGGGCAGAAATATGGATGCTGAAGCTGGGCTCAAATGGATAAGTGGATTGAGATGAAATTTTGTGGAGTATGGTAATTTGGGCATAGTAAAGCACTGTAAAAAATTTATACCATTTGGATAATCCTAGCTTGTACTTCCTTCACAAAGCTTCTCTGTCGATAGAAACTTTAGAAAATTGCTAAGGAAGATTTAACAGGCAAATGGAGCTGAATATTGGAATTTGGCAATTATTTGTATAATTAAGATGGCACAAAAATTTTGAGGACAATAGGAGGTGTCTAGATAGCACTTTCTTTGCAATGTGCCAATTTGAACAGAAAATAGAAATTGAAGTTGGGCTTACATGGATGATTGGATTATGCTGAAATTTGGTGTAGGGGGTTTCTATAGTCAGGGTAATATCTTGGTAAATTTTCAGCAATTATAAAATGTAGTTGCTTCACAAACTAAAAATATTACCAGAAACAAAGATTCGATGGTGAGATCACATGTATTGTTAGATAGAGCTAAACTTTTGTGTAGAGCAATGAATTTGTCATATAGAATATGTGGCAAAATTCAACTCATTACGATATTCCTATCTTGTACTTCCTTCACAATGCTTCTAGGTGGACAAACACTTTGGAAATTTTATGAGGAAGATTTACTTGGCAAATGGAGCTGAATTTTGTCATGAGGCAGTGATTTGGATAGGAAACAGTGCCCAAAAATTTTGAGTGCAGTCAAGAATATACAAATAGTACTTCCTTCACAAAGTGATGTTTTGAACAGAATAGGAAAATGAATATTGTTGACTTATTTTTGAACTAGGCAAGGAAGTATTTTTACGTATTTAACGAAGATATGACCCAAAGAATTTATGAGAATTTTTGGAGAATTTTGGGAATGACAGAAATATAGGTTGCTTCACAACCTAGGGAAAAAATTGACACATGGACATGACACATAGGCAAAACTGATGAGGTGGCGCCTAGTCATAGCAATCCACCACAACTTACAAGGTTATTACCATCTATATTGGTCGTGATCAGCTAGAAATAAGGCAGCGGATCAGTGTTGTCTGCTTTATGACCATTTTGTGTAAGGAAATTATGACCTTTATGGCCAAAATGGTCGATATAGTCGAGCGTTTGGAGCCCCCCGAGCAGCTTTTGACCAATTGGTCTCAAATGGTCGTAGATCTATGACCAATTCTTCCAAGGTCACTGACACAAGGTCACTAGTTGACATATTTCTTGTAGTGGAAGGCCGGAAAACGGATCTTTCATGACAAGATTCATCACGGCATCATTGATTTCACAAGATTCAGCATCGGTAAGAGGAGCAATCGGAGTGCTAATAAAATCATTGTTGTTGGTATTGGTAAATTCACAAAATTTAGTGTTATCTTGATCCATCGTGACAAGCAAGCAAATCAACACACAAGCAAACAAAAAGCAAGCAGGAAAAAAGAGGCAAATAGAGAAAGAGATGGAGGATAGAGAGAGAGAGAGGGCGAATAAAACGGCAAGGGTGAAGTGGGGGAGAGAAAAACGAGAGGCAAATGGCAAATAATGTAATGTGGGAGATAGGGATTGTGATGGGTACTTGGTATATTTACTTTTGCGTAGACTCCCCGACAACGGCGCCAGAAATCCTTCTTTCTACCTCTTGAGCACTGCGTTGGTTTTTCCCCGAAGAGGAAAGGATGATGCAGCAAAGTAGTGTAAGTATTTCCCTCAGTTTTTGAGAACCAAGGTATGAATCTAGTACGAGGCTACGCGCGAGTCCCTCGTACCTGCACAAAACAAATAAATCCTTGCAACCAATGCGATAAGGGGTTGTCAATCCCTACACGGCTACTTACGAGAGTGAGATATGATAGATATGATAAGATAATATTTTTGGTATTTTTATGATAAAGATGCAAAGTAAAAAGCAAAGGAAATAACTAAGTATTGGAATATTAATATGATGAAGATAGACCCGGGGGCCATAGGTTTCACTAGTGGCTTCTCTCAAGAGCATAAGTATTCTACGGTGGGTGAAGGAATTACTGTTGAGCAATTGACAGAATTGAGCATAGTTATGAGAATATCTACGTATGATCATGTATATAAGCATCACGTCCGAGACAAGTAGACCGACTCCTGCCTGCATCTACTACTATTACTCCACTCATCGACCGCTCTCCGGCATGCATCTAGAGTATTAAGTTAATGAAAACAGAGTAACGCCTTAAGCAAGATGACATGATGTAGAGAGATAAACTCATGCAATATGATGAAAACCCCATCTTGTTATCCTCGATGGAAACAATACAATACGTGCCTTGCTGCCCCTACTGTCACTGGGAAAGGACACCGCAAGATTGAACCCAAAGCTAAGCACTTCTCCCATTGCAAGAAAGATCAATCTAGTAGGCCAAACCAAACTGATAATTTGAAGAGACTTGCAAAGATAACCAATCATACATAAAAGAATTCAGAGAATTATTCAAATATTGTTCATAGATAGACTTGATCATAAACCCACAATTCATCGGTCTCAACAAACACACCGCAAAAAGAAGATTACATCGAATAGTTCGCCACAAGAGAGGGGGAGAATATTGTATTGAGATCCAAAAAGAGAGAAGAAGCCATCTAGCTAATAACTATGGACCCGTAGGTCTGAGGTGAACTACTCACACTTTATCAGAGGGGCTATGGTGATGATGTAGAAGCCCTCCGTGATGGATACCCCCTCCGGCGGAGCTCCGGAACAGGCCCCAAGATGGGATCTCGTGGATATAGAAAGTTGCGGCGGTGGAATTAGGATTTTGGCTCTGTATCTGATCGTTTGGGGGTATGTAGGTATATATAGGAGGAAGGAGTACGTCGGTGGAGCAACAGGGGGGCCACGAGGGTGGAGGGCGCGCCTGGGGGGGGGGGGGTAGGCGCGCCCCCCTACCTCGTGGCCTCCTCCCTTGTTTCTTGACGTAGGGTCCAAGTCTCCTGGATCATGTTCGGTGAGAAAATCACGTTCCCGAAGGTTTCATTCCGTTTGGACTCCGTTTGATATTCCTTTTCTTCGAAACCCTAAAATAGGCAAAAACAGCAATTCTGGGCTGGGCCTTCAGTTAATAGGTTAGTCCCAAAAATAATATAAAAGTGGATAATAAAGCCCAATAATTTCCAAAACAGTAGATAATATAGCATGGAGCAATCAAAAATTATAGATACGTTGGAGATGTATCACTCATTAGTCACATTGCTTGCAAGGCTTATTATGATGTGCATTACCGAGGGGGCCTAGAGATACCTCTCTGATACTCGAAGTGACAAATCCTAACCTTGATCAATGCCAACGCAACAAACACCTTCGGAGATACCCTGTTACTTGTGACGTTTGATAGCACACAAGGCATTCCTTCGGTATCCGAGAGTTGCATAATCTCATAGTCAAAGGAATATGTATAAGTCATGAAGAATGCAATAGCAATAAAACATAACGATCATTATGCTAAGCAAACGGATGGGTCTTGTCCACCACATCATTCTCCTAATGATGTGATCTCATTCATCAAATGACAACACATGTCTATGGTTAGGAAACTTAACCATCTTTGATTAACGAGCTAGTCTTGTATAGGCATACTAGGGACACTGTGTTTTGTCTATGTATCCACACATGTATCAAGTTTCTGGTTAATACAATTCTCGCATGAATAATAAACATTTATCATGATATAAGGAAATATAAATAACAACTTTATTATTGCCTCTAGCGCATATTTCCTTCATTATACACCTGGCCTAGAACTACTAAAACACCTTTAAAAGAAAAAATAAAAAAAACCATACGCAAAAATGAAAAAGGAAATGTTACTAAACATACTAACTCAATCATCCATGTGTCACCAATGGGGGACCCCTTCCGACCTCCTCAATGCCGCCACTCCAGGGCGGCGCCAGGGGGATCAGATCTCAATGCCGCCGGCCCCCACCCCACTTTGAAATATCCTGCCTGCGCATTGGCTGTTGTGGCGGTGGCATGCAGTGCCAAGGCACTGAGGAAGGAGGAGGCGGTGGAAATCACTTGAGGCGGCTGGGGCACATCGGGCTGGGGGCTCCGTGATGGTAGCTGGAACTACGTCAGTATTTCCCTAGAGAGGGAGAGATGATGTAGCACAACGACGGTAGGAATTTCCCTCAATTATGAAACCAAGGTATCGAACCAGTAGGAGAACCAAGCAACACAATGTAAGAAACAGCTGCACACAAATAACAACACCTCGCAACCCGATGGTAGCTGGAACTACGTCAAAAATTCTCCTTGATGGTAGCGCCAGAAATTCTCCTTGATGGTAGCTGGAACTACGTCGGTATTTCCCTAGAGAGAGTGGGATGATGTAGCACAACGACGGTAGGTATTTCCCTCAGTTATGAAACCAAGGTATCGAACCAGTAGGAGAACCAAGCAACACAACGTAAGCATCACCTGCACACAAATAACAACACCTCGCAACCCGACGTGTTAAAGGGGTTGTCAATCCCTTCCGGGGTATGGCGCCTCAAGATAGACAAACAGACGGGAGGTAAATTGTAGTAGATTGATAGATCGAACTCCAAATATAATAAATAAAGATAAAACACAGCAAGGTATTTTTGTATTTTTTTGTTTTAATAGATCTAAACAAAAATGCAAAGAAAAAGTAGATCGCAAGGCAAATATATGAGAAAGAAGATCCGGGGGCCGTAGGTTTCACTAGTGGGTTCTCTCGAGAAAAATAGCAAATGGTGGGTAAACAAATTACTATTGGGCAATTGATAGAACTTCAAATAATTATGATGATATCCAGGCAATGATCATTACATAGTGATACGTCTCCGTCGTATCTATAATTTTTGATTGTTCCATGCCAATATTATTCAACTTTCATATACTTTTTGGTAACTTTTTATATTTTTTGGGACTAATATACTGATCCAGTGCCCAGTGCCAGTTCCTTTCTGTTGCATGTTTTTGGTTTCGCAGAATATCCATATCAAACGGAGTCCAAACGGGATAAAAACGGACGGAGCTTATTTTTGGGAAATATGTAAAATTCAGAAGGAAAATCAACGCGAACCAGTGCCCGAGGTGGTCACAAGGCAGGGGGGCGCCCCCCTTAGGGCGCGCCCCTACCCTCGTGAGCCCACCGTAAGGCGGTTGACGCTCTTATTTTGCCGCAAGAAAGCTAATATTCGGAAAAAATCACGGCGAATGTTTCAGGCAAATTGGAGTTACGGATCTCCATATATATACGAAACGGTGAAACAGAGCCAGAACAGAACGTAGAAACAGAGAGAGATAGAGAGACAGATCCAATCTTGGAGGGGCTCTCGCCCCTCCCGTGCCATGGAGGCCATGGACCAGAGGGGAAACCCTTCTCCCATCTAGGGAGGAGTGTTGGGGAACATAGTAATAATTCAAAATTTTCCTACGTGTCACCAAGATCAATCTATGGAGTCATCTAGCAACGAGGGAGGAGTGGATCTACATACCCTTGTAGATCGCATGCGGAAGCGTTCAAGAGAACGGGGTTGATGGAGTCGTACTCGTCGTGATCCAAATCACCGATGATCCTAGCGCCGAACGGACGGCACCTCCGCGTTCAACACACGTACGGAGCAGCGAAGTCTCCTCCTTCTTGATCCAGCAAGGGGGGAGGAGAGGTTGATGGAGATCCAGCAGCACGACGGCGTGGTGGTGGAAGTAGCGGGATTCCAACAGGGCTTCGCCAAGCGCTGCGGGAGGAGGGAGATGTGCCATGGGAGGGAGAGGGAGGCGCCAGGGCTTGGGTTTAGGCTGCCCTCCCTTCCCCCCACTATATATAGGGCCAAGGGAGAGGGGGGGGCAGCCTTGGCCCTTCCTCCAAGGAAGGGTGCGGCCAGGGAGGAGTCCCTCCTCCCCAAGGCACCTCGGAGGTGCCTTCCCCCTTTAGGACTCTTCCTTTTCCTCTTCTCTTGGCGCATGGGCCTCTTGGGGCTGGTGCCCTTGGCCCATATAGGCCAAGGCGCACCCCCTACAGCCCATGTGGCCCCCCGGGCAGGTGGCCCCACCCGGTGGACCCCCGGGACCCTTCCGGTGGTCCCGGTACAATACCGGTGACCCCGAAACTTGTCCCGATGGCCGAAATAGCACTTCCTATATATAATTCTTTACCTCCGGACCATTCCGGAACTCCTCGTGACGTCCGGGATCTCATCCGGGACTCCGAACAACTTTCGGGTTACCGCATACTAATATCTCTATAACCCTAGCGTCACCGAACCTTAAGTGTGTAGACCCTACGGGTTCGGGAGACATGCAGACATGACCGAGATGACTCTCCGGTCAATAACCAACAGCGGGATCTGGATACCCATGTTGGCTCCCACATGTTCCACGATGATCTCATCGGATGAACCCCGATGTCAAGGACTTAATCAATCCCGTATACAATTCCCTTTGTCTATCGGTACGATACTTGCCCGAGATTCGATCGTCGGTATCCCGATACCTTGTTCAATCTCGTTACCGGCAAGTCTCTTTACTCGTTTCGTAACACATCATCCCGTGATCAACTCCTTGATCACATTGTGCACATTATGATGATGTCCTACCGAGTGGGCCCAAGAGATACCTCTCCGTTTACACGGAGTGACAAATCCCAGTCTCGATTCGTGCCACCCAACAGACACTTTCGGAGATACCTGTAGTGTACCTTTATAGCCACCCAGTTACGTTTTGACGTTTGGTACACCCAAAGCACTCTACGGTATCCGGGAGTTGCACAATCTCATGGTCTAAGGAAATGAATACTTGACATTAGAAAAGCTTTAGCATACGAACTACACGATCTTGTGCTAGGCTTAGGATTGGGTCTTGTCCATCACATCATTCTCCTAATGATGTGATCCCGTTATCAACGACATCCAATGTCCATGGTCAGGAAACCGTAACCATCTATTGATCAACGAGCTAGTCAACTAGAGGCTTACTAGGGACATGGTGTTGTCTATGTATCCACACATGTATCTGAGTTTCCTATCAATACAATTATAGCATGGATAATAAACGATTATCATGAACAAGGAAATATAATAATAATCAATTTATTATTGCCTCTAGGGCATATTTCCAACAGTCTCCCACTTGCACTAGAGTCAATAATCTAGTTCACATCGTCATGTGATTAACACTCACAGGTCACATCGCCATGTGACCAACATCCAAAGAGTTTACTAGTGTCACTAAACTAGTTCACATCATCATGTGATTAAGACTCAATGAGTTCTGGGTTTGATCATGTTTTGCTTGTGAGAGAGGTTTTAGTCAACGGGTCTGAATCTTTCAGGTCCATATGTACTTCGCAAATCTCTATGTCATCTTGTAGATGCAGCTACTACGCTATATTTGGAGCTATTCCAAATAACTGTTCTACTATACGAATCCAGTCTACTACTCAGAATAATCTGGATTAGTGTCAAAGTTTGCATCGGCGTAACCCTTTACGACGAACTCTTTTACCACCTCCATAATCGAGAAAATTCCTTAGTCCACTAGTTACTAAGGATAACTTTGACCGCTGTCCTGTGATCCATTCTTGGATCACTCTTGTACCCCTCGACTAACTCATGGCAAGGCACACTTCAGGTGCGGTACACAACATAGCATACTGTAGAGAGCCTATGATAAAAGCATAGGGGACGACCTTTATCCTTTCTCTCTATTCTGCCGTGGTCGAGCTTTAAGTCTTAACTTCATACCTTACAACTCAGGCAAGAACTCCTTCTTTGACTGATCCATCTTGAACTCCTTCAAAATCTTGTCACGGTATGTATTCATTTGAAAGTACCATTAAGCGTTTTGATCTATTCTTATAGATCTTCATGCTCAATATTCAAGTAGCTTAATCCAGGCTTTCCATTGAAAAACACTTTCCAAATAACCCTATATGCTTTCCAGAAATTCTACGTCATTTCAGATCCATAATATGTCAACAACATATATTCATCAGAAATTCTATAGTGCTCCCACTCACTTCTTTGGAAATACAAGTTTCTCATAAACTTTGTATAAACCCAAAACTTTGATCATCTTATCAAAGCATACATTCCAACTCCGAGATGCTTACTCCAGTCCTTAGAAGGATTGCTGGAGCTTTGCATACTTATTAGCATCTTTCAGGATTGACAAAACCTTCCGGTTTGTATCACATACAACCTTTCCTCAAAAAAACGTCGAGGAAACAATGTTTTGACATCCTATTTGCACGATTTCATAAATAATGCAGTAATCGCTAATATAATTCCAACAAACTCGTAGCATCGCTACGAGTGAGAAAGTCTCATCATAGTCAACTCCTTGAACTTGTTGGAAAACATCTTAACGACAAGTCGAGCTTTCTTAATGGTGATACTTACCATCATTGTCCGTCTTCCTTTTAAAATCCATATGTACCTAACAGCCTTACGACCATCAAGTAGTTCTTCCAAAGTCTACACTTTTTTTTCATATATGGATCCTCTCTCGGATTTTATGGCCTCGAGCCATTTATCGGAATCCGGGCCCACCATCGCTTCTCCATAGCTCGTAGGTTCATTGTTGTCTAGCAACATGACTTCCAAGACAGGATTACGTACCACTCTGAAGTAGTACGCATCCTTGTCATCCCACGAGGTTTGGTAGTGACTTGGTTTGAAGTTTCATGATCACTATCATAAGCTTCCACTTCAATTGGTGTAGGTGCCACAGGAACAACTTCCTATGCCCTGCCACACACTAGTTGAAGAGACGGTTTAATAACCTCATCAAGTCTCCACCATCCTCCCACTCAATTCTTTCGAGAGAAACCTTTCCTCGAGAAAGGACCCGATTCTAGAAACAATCCCTTATTGCTTTCGGATCTGAGACAGGAGGTATACCCAACTGTTTTGGGTGTCCTATGAAGATGCATTTATCCGCTTTGGGTTCGAGCTTATCAGCCTGAAACTTTTCCACATAAGCGTCGCAGCCCCAAACTTCTAAGAAATGACAGCTTAGGTTTCTCTAAACCATAGTTCATATGGTGTCATCTCATCGGAATTACGTGGTGCCCTATTTAAAGTGAATGTGGTTGTCTCTAATGCCTAACCCATAAACTATCGTGGTAATTTGATAAGAGACATCATGGTATGCATCATATCCAATAGGGTGCAGTTATGATGTTCAGACACACCATCACACTATGGTGTTCCAGGCTATATTAGTTGTGAAACAATTTCCACAATGTCTTAATTCTGTGCCAAACTCGTAATTCAGATATTCATCTCTATGATCATATCATAGATATTTTATCCTCTTGTCACGACGATCTTTCAACTTCACCCTGAAATTACTTGAACCTTTCAATAATTCAGACTCGTGATTCATCAAGTAAATATACTCAACATCTACTCAAATCATCTGTGAAGTAAGAACATAACGATATCCACTACATGCCTCAGCACTCATTGGACTGCACACATCAAAATGTATTACTTCCAACAAGTTGCTTTCTAGTTCCACTTTACTGAAAACGAGGCTTTCAGTCATCTTGCCCATGTGGTATGATTTGCATGTCTCAAGTGATTCAAAATCAAGTGAGTCCAAACGGTCCATTTGCATAGAGTTTCTTCATGCATATCTACCAACAAACATGGTTCGCATGTCTCAATCCTTTCAAAAATGAGTGAGTCCAAAGATCCATCAACATGGAGCTTCTTCATGCGTTTTATTCCGATATGACTTAAGTGGCAGTGCCACAAGTAGGTGGTACTATCATTACTATCTTATATCTTTTGGCATGAACATGTGTATCACTACGATCGAGATTCAATAAACCATTCATTTCAGGTGTAAGACCATTGAAGGTATTATTCAAATAAACAGAGTAACCATTATTCTCTTTAAATGAATAATTGTATTGCGATAGACATAATCCAATCATGTCTATGCTCAATGCAAACACCAATCTCGATGGTAGAGGGAGCGTGCGATGCTTGATCATATCAACATTGGAAACACTTCCAACACATATCATCAGCTCACCTTTAGCTAGTCTCCGTTTATTCTGTAGCTTTTATTTCGAGTTACTAACACTTAGCAACCGAACCGGTATCTAATACCCTGGTGCTACTAGGAGTACTAGTAAAGTACACATCAACACAATGTATATCCAATATACTTCTATCGACCTTGCCAGCCTTCTCATCTACCAAGCATCTAGGGTAATTCTGCTCCAGTGGCTGTTCCCCTTATTACAGAAGCACTTAGTCTCGGGTTTGGGTTCATACTTTGGGTTTCTTCACTAGAGCAGCAGCTGATTTGCCGTTTCATGAAGTATCCCTTCTTGCCCTTGCCCTTCTTGAAACTAGTGGTTTCACCAACCATCAACAATTGATGCTCCTTCTTGATTTCTACTTTTGTGGTGTCAAACATCGCGAATATCTCAAGGATCATCATATATGTCCCTGTTATATTATAGTTCATCACGAAGCTCTAGCAGCTTGGTGGTAATGACTTCGGAGAACCATCACTATTTCATATGGAAGATCAACTCCCACTTGATTCAAGCGATTGTTGTACTCAGACAATCTGAGCACAAGTTCAACAATTGAGCTTTTCTCCCTTAGTTTGCAGGCTAAGAAAATCGTCGGAGGTCTTATACCTCTTGACGTGGGCACGAGCCTGAAATCCCAATTTCAGCCCTCGAAATATCTCATATGTTTCGCGACGTTTCAAAACGTCTTCGGTGCCTCAACTCTAAACCGTTTAACTGAACTATCACGTAGTTATCAAAATGTGTATGTCAGATGTTCGCAACATCCACAGACAACGTTCGAGGTTCAGCACACTGAGCTGTGCATTAAGGACATAAGCCTTCTATGAAGCAATGAGGACAATCCTCAGTTTACGGACCTAGTCCGCATAATTGCTACTATCAACTTTCAACTAAATTTTCTCTAGGAACATATCTAAACAGTAGAACTGAAGCGCGAGCTATGACATAATTTGCGAAGACCTTTTGACTATGTTCAGGATAATTAAGTTCATCTTATGAACTCCCACTCAGATAGACATCCCTCTAGTCATCTAAGTGATTACATGATCCGAGTCAACTAGGCCGTGTCCGATCATCACGTGAGACGGACTAGTCAACATCGGTGAACATCTTCATGTTGATCGTATCTACCATACGACTCATGCTCGACCTTTCGGTCTCTTGTGTTCCGAGGCCATGTCTGTACATGCTAGGCTCGTCAAGTCAACCTAAGTGTTTCGCGTGTGTAAATATATCTTACACCCATTGTATGTGAACGTAAGAATCTATCACACCCGATCATCACGTGGTGCTTCGAAACGACGAACTTTCGCAACGGTGCACAGTTAGGGGGAACACCTTCTTGAAATTTTAGTGAGGGATCATCTTATTTACTACCGTCGTTCTAAGCAAATAAGATGTATAAACATGATAAACATCACATGCAATCAAATAGTGACATGATATGGCCATCATCACTTTGCTCCTTTTGATCTCCATCTTCGGGGCTCCATGATCATCATCGTCACCGGCATGACACCATGATCTCCATCATCGTGTCTTCATGAAGTTGTCTCGCCAACTATTACTTCTACTACTACAGCTAACGGTTAGCAATAAAGTAGAGTAATTACATGACGTTTATGTTGACACGCAGGTCATAAATAAATTAAGACAACTCCTATGGCTCCTGCCGGTTGTCATACTCATCGACATGCAAGTCGTGATTCCTATTACAACAACATGATCAATCTCATACATCACATATATCATTCATCACATCCTTTGGCCATATCACATCACATAGCATACCCTGCAAAAACAAGTTAGACGTCCTCTAATTGTTGTTTGCATGTTTTACGTGGCTGCTATGGGTTTCTAGCAAGAACGTTTCTTACCTACGCAAAAACCAGAACGTGATATGACAATTGCTATTTACCCTTCATAAGGACCCTTTTCATCGAATCCGATCCGACTAAAGTGGGAGAGACAGACACCCGCTAGCCACCTTTATGCAACTAGTGCATGTCAGTCGGTGGAACCAGTCTCACGTAAGAGTACGTGTAAGGTCGGTCCGGGCCTCTTCATCCCACGATGCCGCCGAATCAAGATAAGACTAGTAACGGCAAGCATATTGAACAAAATCAACGCCCACAACTACTTTGTGTTCTACTCGTGCATAGAAACTACGCATAGACCTAGCTCATGATGCCACTATTGGGGAACGTAGCAATAATTCAAAATTTTCCTACGTGTCACCAAGATCAATCTATGGAGTCATCTAGCAACGTGGGAGGAGTGGATCTACATACCCTTGTAGATCGCGCGCGAAAGCGTTCAAGAGAACGGGGTTGATGGAGTCGTACTCGTCGTGATCCAAATCACCGATGATCCTAGCGCCGAACGGATGGCACCTCCACGTTCAACACACGTACGGAGTAGCGACGTCTCCTCCTTCTTGATCCAGCAAGGGGGGAGGAGAGGTTGATGGAGATCTAGCAGCACGACGGCGTGGTGGTGGAAGTAGTGGGATTCCAACAGGGCTTCGCCATGGGAGGGAGAGGGAGGCGCCAGGGCTTGGGTTGGTGCTGCCCTCCCTTCCCCCCACTATATATAGGGCCAAGGGAGAGGGGGGGCAGCCTTGGCCCTTCCTCCAAGGAAGGGTGCGGCCAGGGAGGAGTCCCTCCTCCCCAAGGCACCTCGGAGGTGCCTTCCCCCTTTAGGACTCTTCCTTTTCCTCTTCTCTTGGCGCATGTGCCTCTTGGGGCTGGTGCCCTTGGCCCATATAGGCCAAGGCGCACCCCCTACAGCCCATGTGGCCCCCCGGGGCAGGTGGCCCCACCCGGTGGACCCCCGGGTCCCTTCCGGTGGTCCCGGTACAATACCGGTGACCCCGAAACTTGTCCCGATGGCCGAAATAGCACTTCCTATATATAATTCTTTACCTCTGGACCATTCCGGAACTCCTCGTGACGTCCGAGATCTCATCCGGGACTCTGAACAACTTTCGGGTTACCGCATACTAATATCTCTATAACCCTAGCGTCACCGAACCTTAAGTGTGTAGACCCTACGGGTTCGGGAGACATGCAGACATGACCGAGATGACTCTCCGGTCAATAACCAATAGCGGGATCTGGATACCCATGTTGGCTCCCACATGTTCCACGATGATCTCATCGGATGAACCACGATGTCAAGGATTTAATCAATCCCGTATACAATTCCCTTTGTCTATCGGTACGACACTTGCCCGAGATTCGATCGTCGGTATCCCGATACCTTGTTCAATCTCGTTACCGGCAAGTCTCTTTACTCGTTCCGTAACACATCATCCCGTGATCAACTCCTTGATCACATTTTGCACATTATGATGATGTCCTACCGAGTGGGCCCAGAGATACCTCTCCGTTTACACGGAGTGACAAATCCCAGTCTCGATTCGTGCCAACCCAACAGACACTTTCGGAGATACCCGTAGTGCACCTTTATAGTCACCTAGTTACGTTGTGACATTTGGTACACCCAAAGCACTCCTACGGTATCCGGTAGTTGCACAATCTCATGGTCTAAGGAAATGATACTTGACATTAGAAAAGCTTTAGCATACGAACTACATGATCTTTTGCTAGGCTTAGGATTGGGTCTTGTCCATCACATCATTCTCCTAATGATGTGATCCCTTTATCAATGACATCCAATGTCCATGGTCAGGAAACCGTAACCATCTATTGATCAACGAGCTAGTCAACTAGAGGCTTACTAGGGACATGGTGTTGTCTATGTATCCACACATGTATCTGAGTTTCCTATCAATACAATTATAGCATGGATAATAAACGATTATCATGAACAAGGAAATATAATAATAATCAATTTATTATTGCCTCTAGGGCATATTTCCAACAAGGAGGTCAAGGAAGAAGAAGAAGGAGGGGGGCTCTCTCCCCCTTGCTTCCGGTGGCACCGTAGTGCCACCGGGGGCCATCATCATCACCGCGATCTACACCAACACCTCTGCCATCTTCACCAACATCTCCATCACCTTCCCCCCTCTATCTACAGCGGTCCACTCTCCCGCAACCCGCTGCACCCTCTACTTGAACATGGTGCTTTATGCTTCATGTTATTATCCAATGATGTGTTACCATCCTATGATGTCTGAGTAGATTTTCGTTGTCCTATCGGTGGTTGATGAATTGCTATGATTGATTTAATTTGCTTGTGGTTATGTTGCTGTCCTTTGGTGCCCATCATATGATTGCGCGCGTGGATCACACCCTAGGGTTAGTTTGTATGTTGATAGGACTATGTATTGGAGGGCAAGAGTGACAGAAGCTTTAACCTAGCATAGAAATTGATGCATACGGGATTGAAGGGGGACCAATTTATCTTAATGCTATGGTTGGGTTTTACCTTAATGAACGTTAGTAGTTGCGGATGCTTGCTAATAGTTCCAATCATAAGTGCATAGAATTCCAAGTCAGGGATGACATGCTAGCAGTGGCCTCTCCCACATAATACTTGCTATCGGTCTAGTAAAGTAGTCAATTGCTCAAGGGACAATTTCACAAATCCTACCACCACTTTTCCACACTCGCTATATTTACTTTAGTTGCTTCTTTACCTTAACAGCCCCTAGTTTTATTTTCGTGCTCTTTACTTTCTTGCAAGCCTTTCCGAAAACACCTACAAAGTACTTCTAGTTTCATACTTGTTCTAGGTAAAGCGAACGTCAAGCGTGCGTAGAGTTGTATCGGTGGTGGATAGAACTTGAGGGAATATTCTTTCTACCTTTAGCTCCTCGTTGGGTTCGACAATCTTACTTATTGAAAACTGTTGCGATCCCCTATACTTGTGGGTTATCAAGTCCTTTTTCTGGCGCCGTTGCCGGGGAGCAATAGCGTGGGGTGAATACTCTCGTGTGTGCTTGTTTGCTTTATCACTAAGTAATTTTTATTTGCTGTTCTTAGTTGTTCTCTATCTTTAGTTATGGATATGGAACACGAAATACCAAAAAAATTAGGTGTACTTGCTACTCATGGAGATGGGGAACCTCCTAAAACCCTCGATGCTGGTTATATGAAAGATATTATGTACTACTTTAATAATCCTGAGAAAACCCCATTCAATTATGTAATGGGAGTAACATTGGATCAACGTGAATACTTTAGGGATTATCGCTTGACACAAAAAGGGAAACTATTACGGGATCAAATTTATATATTGAAGTGGTATGCTAGACAACTATGCTCAGAATATGATTATACTTGTTGCTCTAGGATGAATTCTCCACACCTCCCCTTTTCATGCAAATTTAATGATAATGAAACCTTGGCTTCTTATGCTAGAGGTATATATGATTACTATGATGTGGAACAAATAGAGGAATTTGTTGCTTTTATGGGTGCTTATGAAATTGAATCTATGTTTAAAAAGTTTGATGATATTGATGATGCTTGTTATAGATCTGAAAATTTAGCTATCCTCAAATATTGCTATGAGAATTACGAATACAATTATGAATAGAATTATGAAATTAATGCACTTATTAAGAAAGTCTCCGCTGTCCAAGAAGAGACTACTATCACTACAAGAAATATGTCAACTTGTGACCACCACTATTGGTCACTGAATGGTCACAAATTTCCATTTGTGACCTTTTTGTGACCAAAAACATAAGGTCAAAAGCTGGCCGTCATAAACTGACTATAGCGACCTTTCTTCTGGAATGGTCGAAGACGTTTATGACCAAAATATGTCTACTGTGGCGTTTTGGTCACTAGCAACCTCCCCAGGCCACGTAGGCATCCAGCGTGGCAATCTGACGTGGCACAAGATTCAGCCCGGTCCAATTCGATTTTCTACATGGGCGTAGCCCAACAATTCGGCCTATTTGTGTTTTTTTCATATTAATTTTGGCTAGGTAGATGGGCCAAAGCCCAACAATTAAGCCTTCTCATTTTTGGGCCGTGGCCTTTTCCGCTAGAAAGTTTTAGTTTTTTGTAATATAAAAAAGGTCGACTAGTCAAATGGATCCCAGATGTCAGGTTCAGGTACATGGGTCCCAGCTAGCAAGTTCATATTCTTCATATTTCAATTTAACAGTAAATAAATAACCAGTATTTAAATTGGCACAAACAAAACACACACATAATACTCCAAATATTATCAGCCAGATTCAGTACAAAGCTCCTATTGTACAAATAACATATACTTTACAATCTCTACACATAATAAGCTCATACAAGCTCTACAAGCTCTACACGTGATACGGTGCCCTGGTGTTAACCCTGTAGCTCTACAAGTGTCTTCAATCTTCTTCAACATGGAGCTCCTTTGGTAGCAAGCACAAACTGGGCACCTGCATCATCACAGGAAGGCACTTTTAGATCATAAAAATGAATGTTCCAAGCACAGTTTAGAGAAAAGAACCAAGTAAATTTGCCCTCAATCATACAAACAAAGTTTAGAGAAAACCAGACATGAACAAGCACTTATTATACAGTTTTTAAAGTTTTAATACATTTATTTTCTATTAGCAAAACTGAATATGCTACTTCCTGATTCATGGCTGCATAGTTCAGCTAGCTACACCAGTTTGCTCTCATGCAAAAATTAGAAATAAAAAAAAGAACAACAAATAAATCAACACTAATTTCTCTAATACATACAGTAACTTGCTGATATAACTTGTATAACTTGTATATTTGTCGACGGAAAACGGGATGCAAAATCATGTTTCAGTCTAGATCAATCTATCATGAGAAAACATGTATAACTCCCACTAGAATTTTTTAATGCAGTTGTGAATTATCCTGAAAACTTGTGCACTTAATGATGGTTAGATCCATCTTACAGAATAGTCAGCTTCCAATATAAGTTAGGTACAGAACAGAATGTATGAGCATGAAGTAAGATAGGCCATGCATCAAACATAGAAATAATTTTACTAGGTAGCAGCATAGTAAGTTGGTTTTTACTAGGTAGCAGCATAGTATGTTGTGACATTTAAAAAAATCAGTAAGAAAACCAGCGGCGGCTACTCCAGCCCGCTGCTCTCCTCCTGGACACCGCCGCTGTATATTTAGCTAGCAATCATCAGCAGCAAGTACAGAGTAAACTGGGACTTTGTTGTAGCTACAGAAACTAAAACAACACACACATCATGGAATTTCATATCATAGCCAACAAATATTTTACCAGAACACAGGGTGTTCTTCTCTGTATTTTAGAAACATGCAAACAAAGGTTTCAGTAAAAATAAACAAGTGGAGTAGACAAATTATCAGCAAGAAATCAATGGCCAGATGAGCACCACCACAACAAATCGGCACTAACACTTGGTCATCGACGCGATGCCCAAGCAAAGAACCAGCTCGCACACGCAAGATGATGATTGCATACATACAAATCATGTGCTGGCAGAAAAAAATCCAAGCATGAGCTCATCTTCTCTCTCTGTTTGGTAACTAACAACCTAAATAAAATAAAATAAAAACATGACTTGTTCATACAGATCCATCTAAAATTCCTTGGGACAAGTGCATCACATATTCGTCAACTTAGCAGCAGAAGTAGTGAGCACAGGAAGAGGGGGACGAAGATGGAGGAGCTACCTGCCACGATCGCAATGGAAGCAGAGGAGGAGACCCCTCCTGCCCCTCCCCCACAAGCAGGACAGGGCTGCCGGCTGGGCACGCCCCTACTCCTCCGCCTCCTCGAGCAGGAGACCCCCTTCCCCTACTGCTGCTTCACGCGCCGCATCACTAGTCACCTCCTCATGCAAGAAGTACACAATAAATAGACAGACGGTCAGTGAGGTACATTTTCACAGCAACAGAAGCTTAGAATTAACAGAAATGCACACTCAAATGAAGTCACTAAGATACTTATGTCCACCACATGGTGTAGAATTATGTGGTATATAATTGCAACACATGAACCAAAAGAGGAATAACATCATCACCAAGAGTTTCTGATGATAAGCATAGCTCCCTACAAACAAAGAACTAAGGGCACAGTGACTAAAGCATGGCTAAATATGAGTCCTGTTGACAGTCTGCAGAACAACATAGCATCATTCACAAGCAAAGTATAGGATGCAAACATCAAGTAGTGCCATAATTCCCATCACAGTCATACATTGAATTCATTAAAGGCTACAAATTCATATAATTTATTAAAGGCTACAGGTAAAAAATAGGTAGATCTATTTCTTCTCTTTGATTTATGCTAGCAGAGATGTAGCACGCAGGAAGGCAGGAAGCAATCACATATGCATGTATCTATGAAGCAGATCATGAAAAGAGCAACATCTAGTTAACATGAGACCACTAGTAGCAGCTAGCAAGTGCAAGTTATTAGCAGCAACTTGCAGGCATTCTGTCGAACAGAAGCTTGATAGACCACAAAGAACAGGGCTCGATGGTCGGGCATGGCCAGAAAGAGCACTGGAGAAAACAAAGGAGGGGAAGGTAGTGGCTCACCTACATCCGCAGAGTCGGACTGAGCGGGCCTGAGTAGCACAAGGAAGAATCGAGAGGAGGGAGCTTGGGGACCAGCAGAGGCACGTCCATCTTGCCCCCCCCCCCGAGTTCCAGGGACGATTGATCTTGGTGTGGCCCAGATCTGGACCCCTCCTCCGGCACGGCACGTCCCGGGCGAGCGGCTTGAGAGGGCACCGACCGCACGGCCGCATCGTCGTCGTCGTCGACCACACAACAACGGAAGAAGCAGACGGAGCCGTGGTATCCTACTAGGCTGTGCACCTGCGCGCATGCATTAGGGAGGGGAGGAAGGAAACCGCATCAGCAAAATCAAACCAAGCAACAGAGAGAGAGCAGGAGGAGGAGAGAGAGGCGGACCTTGCATGGCGTCAAGCACGATGAGGGAGGTGGCGAGCAGCGGGAGGAGGCGGTGGCTGTGCTCCCCGTCCTCGGCCTGGTAGAACTCGCGGTGGAGTCCATGGCGGCAACACGTGCTGGGCCTGGGCGTTGGGTCGATGGGATCGAGGCGTGCGGGCATGGAGGGAGGAGGATTCGTCAGGGGACCGATCCCTTCCTCGCCATCATCTCCGGCCGCCGTGGGGTGCGAGGTCGGGGCCTGCACGGTGGTGGCACCCTAAACCGGCGATGCAGGAGGCCATGGAGCCGGATGATGCGGGCGATGCAGAGGGACAAAGCAGGGGCGCGGCACCACACTCAGGAGATTGGGTTGGGGATTGGGTTTGGGCGGCGACGGAGAGATCTGGATTGGGGAGATGGGGAGAGACAGGCGGCGACGGGAGAGGGGAGACGGGGATTGCATTGCTGCTAGGGTTTGGGTTGGGTCTCTATGACCTGAGAGGTGAATGATAGACGTTGGATCCTTCGGACGCGGACGGTTCAGATCGACTATAGTGGGGTGATCCGTGAGAAGAGCCCTGATTGGTTCAGAAATTTTGTGATTTAAAATAGTTTGTAAGTACTAAAACTAGGGGAATTTTGTGAAGCAACTATCAAAATATTTTTCAAAATGGCACAACCAAATTTTTCACTCAAATTAGACCCCATTTTATGGATGATCACCGATTTCCATGCATTTTTTATCTTTCTATATTTTTTTAATCATTTTTCTTGTGGCAAAAATGTTTTTTTGTGAAGAACCTCCCAAATAATTGTTGTAAAATTGGACCAAATCATTTTTCTAAAATACTAGGACATATTTAATGCACAATTGACCAAATGGTTGGGTGTAAAAAGTTTTGATCCACCTCTCGTGAAAAAGACAAATTTCCGCTGATTCAGCTGGAAGCGGGTCAAATTTGAACTGTAGCTGCCTTGTAGTTTGCTATTTATTTTTTTCCAAAAATCATTTCTAGGTACATAAGTATCTATTTAATCAGAGAAACATCAAAAAATTCCAAGATTCAACCACTAGCTAGGAACGGTCATTCCCGCCGTTTTGACCGCATTTGGAAACGGGCATAAAAAATTCAAAAAAATCAAAAAATTGGGAAACCTTCGCATTGTGTCGTTATATGTGGCCAAGTTCCCAGGAAAAATAACAAACTTGTAATATGGTAATTATTTTTAAAAAGTGTTCACAAAAACGAGCTATCAGGTGTGGAGATCAATGGCTTTCAAGCCAAATGATCAATCTTATGGCCACATTCATGGCATAGTTTGTTAAAATGATCTCATATTGTACCCAAGGGTGCATATTGGAATGGAAAACATTACTGCCTAAGGAAGTTTTCATTTTCTTTGGACGAAAAAACCATTTTCCATTTTTCGAGTGTCCAAAAAGGAGGTTTCTTTGTGAAGAACCTCCCATATAATTGTTGTAAAATTGGACCAAATCATTTTTCTAAAATACTAGGACATATTTAATGCACAATTGACCAAATGGTTGGGTGTAAAAAGTTTTGATCCACCTCTCGTGAAAAAGACAAATTTCCGCCGATTTAGTTGGAAGCGGGTCAAATTTGAACTGTAGCTGCCTTGTAGTTTGCTATTTATTTTTTCCAAAAATCATTTATAGGTACATAAGTATCTATTTAATCAGAGAAACATCAAAAAAATTCCAAGATTCAACCACTAGCTAGGAACGGTCATTCCCGCCGTTTTGACCGCATTTTGAAACGAGCATAAAAAATTCAAAAAAATTCAAAAAATTGGGAAACCTTCGCATTGTGTCATTATATGTGGCCAAGTTCCCAGGAAAAATAACAAACTTGTAATACGGTAATTATTTTTAAAAAGTGTTCTCAAAAACGAGCTATCAGGTGTGGGGATCAATGGCTTTCAAGCCAAATGATCAATCTTATGGCCACATTCATGGCATAGTTTGTTAAAATGATCTCATATTGTACCCAAGGGTGCATATTGGAATGGAAAATAATATTGCCGAAGGAAGTTTTCATTTTCTTTGGACGAAAAAACCATTTTCCATTTTCCGAGTGTCCAAAAAGGAGGTTTTTTTGTGAAGGACCTCCCAAATAATTGTTGCAAAATTGGACCAAATCATTTTTCTAAAATACTAGGCCATATTTAATGCACAATAGACAAAATGGTTGGGTGTACAAAGTTTTGATCCACCTCTCGTGAAAAAGACAAATTTCCGCCGATTCAGGAGGAAGCGGGTCAAATTTGAACTACAGCTGCATCATAGTTTGCTATTTATTTTTAACAAAAATCATTTCTAGGTACATAAGTACCTATTTAATCAGAGAAACACCAAAAAAATTCCAAGATTCAACCACTAGCTAGGAACGGTCATTCTCGCCGTTTTGACCACATTTTGAAACGGGCATAAAAAATTCAAAAAAATCAGAAAATTGGGAAACCTTTGCATTGTGTCATTATATGTGGCCAAGTTCCCAAGAAAAATAACAAACTTGTAATACGACAATTATTTTAAAAAAGTGTTCTCAGAAACGAGCTATCACGTGTGGAGATCAATGGCTTTCAAGCCAAATGATTAATCTTATGGCCACATTCATGGCATAGTTTGTTCAAATGATCTCATATTGTGCACAAGGGTGCATATTGGAATGGTAATCAATGTTTCCTTAGAAAGTTTTCATTTTCTTTGGACGAAAAAACCATTTTCCATTTTTTGAGTGCCTAAAAGGAGGTTTTTTGTGAAGGACCTCCCAAATAATTGTTGCAAAATTGGACCAAATCATTTTTATAAAATACTCGGCCATATTTAATGCACAATTGACCAAATGGTTGGGTGTAAAAAGTTTTGATCCACCTCTCATGAAAAAGACAAATTTCCGCTGATTCAGTTGGAAGTGGGTCAAATTTGAACTGTAGCTGCCTTGTAGTTTGCTCTTTATTTTTTCCAAAAATCATTTCTAGGTACATAAGTATCTATTTAATCATAGAAACACCAAAAAAATTCCAAGATTCAACCACTAGTTAGGAACGGTCATTCCCACCGTTTTGACCGCATTTTGAAACGGGCATAAAAAAATCAAAAAAATCAAAAAATTGGGAAACCTTCGCATTGTGTCATTATATGTGGCCAAGTTCTTAGGAAAAATAAAAAACTTGTAATACGGCAATTATTTTAAAAAAGTGTTCTCAAAATCGAGCTATCACGTGTGGATATCAATGGCTTTCAAGCCAAATGATCAATCTTATGGCCACATTCATGGCATAATTTTTTCAAATGATACCATATTGTGCACAAGGGTGGATATTGGAATGGCAAACAATGTTTCCTAAGGAAGTTTTCATTTTCTTTGGACGAAAAAACCATTTTCCATTTTTCGAGTGCCCAAAAGGAGGTTTTTTTGTGAAGGACCTCCCAAATAATTGTTGCAAAATTGGACCAAACCATTTTTCTAAAATACTAGGCCATATTTAATGCACAATTTACCAAATGGTTGGGTGTAAAAAGTTTTGATCCACCTCTCATGAAAAAGACAAATTTCCGCCGATTCAGTTGGAAGCGGGTCAAATTTGAACTGTAGCTGCCTTGTAGTTTGCTCTTTATTTTTTCCAAAAATCATTTCTAGGTACATAAGTATCTATTTAATCATAGAAACACCAAAAAAATTCCAAGATTCAACCACTAGTTAGGAACGGTCATTCCCACCGTTTTGACCGCATTTTGAAACGGGCATAAAAAATTCAAAAAAAATCAAAAAATTGGGAAACCTTCGCATTGTGTCATTATATGTGGCCAAGTTCTTAGGAAAAATAACAAACTTGTAATACGGCAATTATTTTAAAAAAGTATTCTCAAAATCGACCTATCACGTGTGGATATCAATGGCTTTCAAGCCAAATGATCAATCTTATGGCCACATTCATGGCATAATTTGTTCAAATGATCCCATATTGTGCACAAGGGTGGATATTGGAATGGCAAACAATGTTGCCTAAGGAAGTTTTCATTTTTCTTTGGACGAAAAAACCATTTTCCATTTTTCGAGTGCCCAAAAGGAGGTTTTTTGTGAAGGACCTCCCAAATAATTGTTGCAAAATTGGACCAAATCATTTTTATAAAATACTAGGTCATATTTAATTCACAATTGACAAAATTGTTGGGCGTCAAAAGTTTTTATCCACCTCTGGTGAAAAAGACAAATCCCCGCCGATTCAGCAGGAAGCGGGTCAAATTTGAACTGCAGCTGCCTCGTAGTTTACTATTTATTTTTTCCAAAAATCATTTATAGTTACATAAGTACCTATTTAATCATAAATACATGGTTTGATGGCGATACGTTGAGGTTTGGGCGGTGGCCAAGGCCCCCAACTCTAGAGCGCGTAAACTCGCATGCCCGACGCGTGGTCACCGCGTGACCGTGGCGTTGCCATGTGTTCTGGGCAGCCTAGGAATTTCTAGTGGGTTGGGCACTCCCCAGGTAGGTTCTAGGAAGAAAATTACAACATAAGATTCTCACGGGGAGACCAATCGATGCTCAAACATGAATTAGCAGCCAAGTATTTGATTAGCGGTACGGGAAATGCACATGGCCAATGGGCGTGAGTTTTTGCTGAGGATGATCATCTACTAAGAAGAATGTCTTCGAAAATTTTCAGATCAAAAGGAGGATCTTAGGTGGTACTTGCTTTGCAAAGTACCACACTGGACAGAAATATGAATGTTGAAGCTGGGCTCAAAATAATGAATGTATTCAGCTGCAATTTGGTGGAGGATGGTTATTTGGGCATTGGAAAGCACCGTAGAAAATTGATACCACTTGGACATGCCAAAGTGCTACTTCCTTCAGAATGCTCTTCTATGGATGGAAACTTGGGAAAACTAGTGAGAGAAATTGGATGAATGAAATGAGCTCAAATTTGGTGTAGGTAAGTTACATAGGTATGGTTATACCTTGGTAGATTTTCAGATCATTTGGGTAAGCCTAGCTAGTACTTACTTCACAAAGCTTCTCTCGAGGTAGAAACTTTGAAAATTTCCTGAGAAAGATTGACTAGGAAAATGGAGCTGAATATTATCATGTGGCAATGATTTGGGTATGGAAGAGTGCCCAAAGAGTTTGAGGTTAATAGGAGGGGTCTAGATAACACTTTCTTTGCAACGTGCCAATTTGGCCATAAAATATAAATTGAACCTGGGCTCACATAGATAATTTGCCTGAGCTGCAATTTGGAGGAGGGTGATAATTTGGGCATATGAAGAAACTGTATAAATTTCATTTCATTTGGATATATAAAAAAGGTACTTCCTTCACAATTTATCTAGGTGGACAAAAACTTTGGAAATTTGCCGAGGAAGATTTGCTAGGCAAGTGGAGCTGATTTTTGTCATGCGGTAATGATTTGGATAGGAAAGAGTGCCCAAAAATTCCGAGGGCAATCAAGAATATATAAATAGCACTTCCTTCATAAAGTGCTGTCGTGAACAGAATAGGAAAATGAATATTGTTGAATTAGTTTTGAACTAGGAAAGGAAGGATTTTTACATATTTGATGAAGATATGACCCAAAGAATTTATGAGATTTTTTTGGGAATTTTGGGAATGACAGAAATATAGGTTGCTTCACAACCTAGGGCAAAAATTGCCACATGGACATGACACATAGGCAAAACTGATGAGGTGGTGCCTAGTCATAGCCACCCACCACAATTTACAAGGTTATGACCATCTATATTGGTCATGATCAGCTAGAAATAAGGCAGCAGACCAGTGCTATCTGCTTTATGACCATTTCGTGTAAGGAAATTACGACCTTTCTGACCAAAATGGTCGTTATAGTTTAGGTTTTGGAGCCCCCCGAACAACTTTTGACCAATTGGTCTGAAATGGTCATAGATCTATGACCAATTCTTCCAGGGTCACTAACATAAGGTCACAAGTTGACATATTACTTGTAGTGTATTTTGTAGGAATCTATGGAAGAAGAAGTTGATGACACTGTGAGCTCATTGGATGAAAAAGATGAGGAGGAGAGCGAAGAACAAAAGGAGGAAGAGCGGATTGATCACCCGTCCCCACCTTCTAATGAGAGTAACTCTTCAACTCATACATTGTTTAATTCCCCTTCGTGCTTACCGAAGGATGATTGCTATGATGACTGTTATGATCCCTATGATTCTTTTGAAATATCCCTTTTTGATGATGCTTGCTATGCTTGTGGCCAAGATGCCAATATGAATTATGCTTATGGAGATGCACTTGCTATAGTTCCTTATGTTAAAAATGAAATTGTTGCTATTGCACCCACGCATGATAGTCCTATTATCTTTTTGAATTCTCCCGACTACACTATATTAGAGAAGTTTGCACTTATTAAGGATTATATTGATGGGTTTCCTTTTACCATTGCACATGATGATTTTGATAGATATAATATGCATGTGCTTGCTGCTCCTACTTGCAATTATTATTAGAGAGGAACTATATCTCCACCTCTCTATGTTTCCAATATGATAAAATTGCAAGAAACTGTTTATACTATGCATTGGCCTTTACTGTGTGTGCATGAATTGTTCTTTTATGACATGCCGATGCATAGGAAGAGAGTTATACTTCGTCATTGCTTGATATATGTTGCTTTGTGCTCACTACTAAATTAACAATCATTGTTAATTAAAATTGGCTTTGATATACCTTGGGATCCGGGTGGATTCACTACTTGAGCTCTATATGCCCAGCTTAATGGCTTTAAAGAAAGCACTGCCAGGGAGACAACCCGGAAGTTTTAGAGATTCATTTATTTCTATTGAGTGCTTTTATATAGTTTAAAAACAACAAAAATAAAGAGGGGAACCCAAAACTCTTTCAAAAAGGAAAGCGAAAGTGAGAAAGACAAGCATTGTTGAAGTGGGAGCTAGCCTTGAACATTGTTCATGCTCACAGAAACTTTGTGAATCTTGATTACAGAAACTTTTCAATAAAAATAATTATCCCCTTGTACAATTCCATTGTATTATAAAAATAATGTGCCAAGGTTTGCCTTTAGGATGTTTACATTTGCTTGATGGTTTGTACGGTGCAGGACAGAAACTTTGGCTGTAGTGCGCGATTTTACATTTTGAGCTGGAACGTCAAATGGTTCTGATTCTTTTTGCACTGTCTTCCTATACAAATTGTTTACTTTTCCTAATTTTGGTAGAATTTTTCATGTATCGGAAGTATGGTGAATGTTCAGATTGCTACAGACTGTTCTGTTTTAGACAGATTCTGTTTTTGATGCATAGTTTGCTTGTTTTGATGAAACTATCAATTTATATCAGTGGATTAAGCCATGAAAAAGTTATATTAGAGTAGACACAATGAAAAAACAAAATATGAATTGGTTTGCAACAGTACTTAGAGTAGTGATTTGCTTTATTATACTAACGGATCTTACCGAGTTTTCTGTTGAAGTTTTGTGTGGATGAAGTGTTCGATGATTGAGAAGGTTTCGATGTGAGAAGAAGGAAGAGAGGCAAGAGCTCAAGCTTGGGGATGACCGAGGCACCCCAAGTAAATATTCAAGGAGACTCAAGCGTCTAAGCTTGGGGATGCTGGGGAGGCATCCCCTCTTTCTTCAACAAATATCGGTATGTTTTCGGATTCGTTTTGTTCATGCGATATGTGCAATCTTGGAGCGTCTTTTGCATTTAGGTTTTTCTTTTTCTTTTTATGCACCATGCTGGTATGAGATAGTCCTTGGTTGATTTATAGAATGCTCATTGCACTTCACTTATATCTTTTGAGTATGGCTTTATAGAATGCTTCATGTGCTTCACTTTTATCATTCGAAGTTTGGATTGCCTATTTCTCTTTACATACACAACCGCCATTTGTAGAATGCTGTTTTGCTTCACTTATATTTGTTAGAGCACGGGCATATATTTTGTAGAAAGAATTAAACTCTCTTGCTTCACTTATACCTATTTAGAGAGATGAAAGGAATTGGTCATTCACATGGTTAGTCATAAAATCCTACATAAAACTTGTAGATCACTGAATATGATATGTTTGATTCCTTGCAATAGTTTTGCGATATAAAGATGGTGATATTAGAGTCATGCTAGTCGAGTAATTGTGAAATTGAGAAATACTTGTGTTGAGGTTTGCATGTCCCGTAGCATGCACGTATGGTGAACCGTTATGTAACGAAGTCGGAGCATGAGGTGTTTATTGATTGTCTTCCTTATGAGTGGCGGTCGGGGACGAGCGATGGTCTTTTCCTACCAATCTACCCCCTAGGAGCATGCGCGTAGTACTTTGTTTCGATGACTAATAGATTTTTGGAATAAGTATGTGAGTTCTTTATGACTAATGTTGAGTCCATGGATTATACGCACTCTCACCCTTCCACCATTGCTAGCCTCTCTAGTACTGCGCAACTTTCGCCGGTACCATAAACCCACCATATACCTTCCTCAAAACAGCCACCATACCTACCTATTATGGCATTTCCATAGCCATTCCGAGATATATTGCCATGCAACTTCCATCATCATCATATACATGACTTGAGCATTCATTGTCATATTGCTTTGCATGATCGTAAGATAGCTAGCATGATGTTTTGCATGGCTTGTCCGTTTTTTGATGTCATTGCTATGCTAGATCATTGCACATCCCGGTACACTGCCGGAGGCATTCATATAGAGTCATATCTTTGTTCTAGATAACGAGTTGTAATATTGAGTTGTAAGTAAATAGAAGTGTCATAATCATCATTCAATAGAGCATTGCCCCCAAAAAAAGAAAGGACAAATAAAAAAGAAAGGCCAAATAAAAAAAGAAAGGCCAAATAAAAAATAAAAATATAAAAAAATAAGAAGGGGCAATGCTACTATTCCTTTTTCCACATTTGTGCTTCAAAGTAGCACCATGTTCTTCATATAGAGAGTCTCTTGAGTTATCACTTTCATATACTAGTGGGAATCTTTCATTATAGAACTTGGCTTGTATATTCCAATGATGGGCTTCCTCAAAATGCCCTAGGTCTTCGTGAGCAAGCGAGTTGGATGCACACCCACTTAGTTTCTTTTTGAGCTTTCATACACTTATATCTCTAGTGCATCCGTTGCATGGCAATCCCCACTCACTCACATTGATATCTATTGATGGGCATCTCCATAGCCCGTTGATACGCCTAGTTGATGTGAGACTATCTTCTCCTTTTTGTCTTCTCCACCATCATATTCTATTCCACCTATAGTGCTATGTCCATGGCTCACGCTCATGTATTGCGTGAAAGTTGAAAATGTTTGAGAACGTCAAAAGTATTAAACAATTGCTTGGCTTGTCATCGGGGTTGTGCATGATGTGAATTTTTTGTGTGGTGAAGATGGAGCATAGCCAGACTATATGATTTTGTAGGGATAACTTTCTTTGGCCATGTTATTTTGAAAAGACATGATTGTTTTATTAGTAGGCTTGAAGTATTATTGTATTTATGTCAAAAGATAGATTATTGGTTTGAATCACTCGTGTCTTAATATTCATGCCATGATTAGACATATGATCAAGATTAGGCTAGGTAGCATTCCACATCAAAAATTATCTTTTTTATCATTTACCTACTCGAGGACGAGCAGGAATTAAGCTTGGGGATGTTGATACGTCTCCATCGTATCTATAATTTTTGATTGTTCCATGCCATTATTATTCAACTTTCATATACTTTATGGCAACTTTTTATGTTATTTTTGGGACTAACATATTGATCCAGTGCCCAGTGCCAGTTCCTGTCTGTTGCATGTTTTTGGTCTTGCAGAATATCCATATCGAACAGAGTCCAAACAGGATAAAAACGGACGGAGCTTATTTTTGGAAAATATGGAAAATTTGGAAGGAAAATCAACGCGAACCAGTGCCCGAGGTGGTCACGAGGTAGGGGGGCGCCCCCCCCCCCCCCCCGTAGGGCGCCCCCCTACCCTCGTGAGCCCACCATAAGGCGGTTGACGCTCTTCTTTTGCCACAAGAAAGCTAATATTCGGGAAAAAAATCGCGGCGAAGGTTTCAGGCCAATCGGAGTTACAGATCTCCATATATATACGAAACGGCGAAACAGAGCTAGAACAGAACGCAAAAACAGAGAGAGACAGAGAGACAGATCCAATCTCAGAGGGGCTCTCGCCCCTCCTGTGCCATGGAGGCCATGGACCAGAGGGGAAACCCTTCTCCCATCTAGGGAGGAGGTCAAGGAATAAGAAGAAGAAGGAGGGGGGCTCTCTCCCCCTTGCTTCCGATGGCACCGGAGTGCCACCGGGGGCCATCATTATCACCACGATCTACACCAACACCTCCGCCATCTTCACCAACATCTCCATCACCTTCCCCCTCTATCTACAGAGGTCCACTCTCCCGCAACCCGATGTACCTTCTACTTGAACATGGTGCTTTATGCTTCATATTATTATCCAATGATGTGTTGCCATCCTATGATGTCTGAGTAGATTTTCGTTGTCCTATCGGTGGTTGATGAATTGCTATGATTGATTTAATTTGCTTTTGGTTATGTTGATGTCCTTTGGTGCCCATCATATGATTGCGCGCGTGGATCACACCCTAGGGTTAGTTTGTAGGTTGACAGGACTATGTATTGGAGGGCAAGAGTGACAGAAGCTTCAACCTAGCATAGAAATTGATGCATACGGGATTGAAGGGGGACCAATTTATCTTAATGCTATGGTTGGGTTTTACCTTAATGAACGTTAGTAGTTGCGGATGCTTGCTAATAGTTCCAATCATAAGTGCATAGAATTCCAAGTCAGGGATGACATGCTAGAAGTGGCCTCTCCCACATAATACTTGCTATCGGTCTAGTAAAGTAGTCAATTGCTTAAGGGACAATTTTGCAACTCCTACCACCACTTTTCCACACTCGCTATATTTACTTTAGTTGCTTCTTTACCTTAACAGCCCCTAGTTTTATTTTCGTGCTCTTTACTTTCTTGCAAGCCTTTCCGAAAACACCTACAAAGTACTTCTAGTTTCATACTTGTTCTAGGTAAAGCGAACAGCAAGCGTGCGTAGAGTTGTATCGGTGGTCGATAGAACTTGAGGGAATATTTGTTCTACCTTTAGCTCCTCGTTGGGTTCGACACTCTTACTTATAGAAAACTGTTGTGATCCCCTATACTTGTGGGTTATCACATAGGCATCACGTCCAAGATTAGTAGACCGACTCTTGCATGCATCTACTACTATTACTCCACACATCAACCGCTATCCACCATGCATCTACTGTATTAAGTTCATGGAAAAACGGAGTAATGCAATAAGAATGATGACATGATGTAGACAAGATCCGTTTATCTATATGGCATTAGATATAGATCTCGTCTTTTTATCCTTAGTAGCAACGATACATACGTGTCGGTTCCCTTTCTATCACTGGGATCAAGCACCGTAAGATCGAACCCACTACCGGGCACCTCTTCCCAATGCAAGATAAATAGATCAAGTTGGCCAGACAAAACCCAAATATCGGAGAAGAAATACAAGGCTATAACAGATCATGCATAAAAGAAACTCAAATACTTTCATGGATATAAAAACATAGATATGATCATAAACTGGAAGTTCATCGATCCTAACAAACACACCGCAAAAGGAGTTACATCATATGGGTCTCCAAGAGACCATTGTATTGAGGATCAAGAGAGAGAGAGAGAGATGAAGCCATCTAGCTACTAACTACGGACCCAAAGGTCTACAAAGAACTACTCACGTATCATCGGAGAGGCACCAATGGAAGTGGTGAACTCCTTCGTGATGGTGTGTAGATTGGATCTTGTGATTCTGGACTCTACGGCAGCTGGATGAATATTTCGTCGACTCCCCTAGGGTTCTGGTATTTTTGGGGTATTTAGAGAGCAAAGAGGCGGTCGGGGGGGCAGGTGGGCACAACCCACTAGGGCGCGCTAGGGCCTCCTGGCGTGCCTTGGTGGGTTATGCCCTCCTCGGGGCACCCCTCAGGTGCAACCAGGGCCCATTGCCTTCCTTCTAGCCCATAAAAAATCTTCGTAAAGTTTCGTGGCATTTGGACTCCGTTTGATATTGATTTTCTGTGATGTAAAAAACAGCAACTGGCACTTGGCACTATGCCAATATGTTAGTACAAAAATGATATAAAATGATTATAAAACACCCAAGATTGATAATAAAACAACATGGAACAATCAAAACTTATAGATACATTGGAGACGTATCACTCCGCACCGCCGCCAGGACGGCTCCCTAGCCGTGCGGCGGCAACCGACGATCCCATGGCTTGTGCTGCTGGCGGTTGTGGGGATGGTGGCGGCCACGAATCTGGATCCCACCAAGATCTGTCATTGATTCTTCACGTGGATTGTGAGCGACGCGATGAGGGCTCTAGTGAGGGGATGCAGGATCTCCGCTGGAGTACCGGCGGCGGCATACGTCTTCATGGCGAAACTCCATGCGGTTCTAGCCAGCCACGAGATTGGTGCGACGCGGCTTTTGGTGCAAACCATGCCTGACTGCTGTCTTGGCAGACGATGGCGGCATCTCTGACGTCGTTTTCTTCTCGAGGCATCATTGTTGCAGGTCATGTCAACTCGACCAGGATGTTCCTGGGGAATCCCTAAATATGGTTCTACCGGATTGGATAATGACGGCGCCTTGGGTATCATTCTTCCTCCTGGGGGCATCGTTTTGGAGCAAGTGCTGGATGGAGAAGACAAGAGGAGGAGCGGTGTTACTGAAGGAAATATGCCCTAGAGGCAATAATAAAGTTATTATTTATTTCCTTATTTCATGATAAATGTTTATTATTCATGCTAGAATTGTATTAACCGGAAACATAATACATGTGTGAATACATAGACAAACATAGTGTCACTAGTATGCCTCTACTTGACTAGCTCATTGATCAAAGATGGGTAAGTTTCCTAACCATAGACATGAGTTGTTATTTGATCAATGGGATCATATCATTAGGAGAATGATGTGATTGACTTGACCCATTCCGTTAGCTTAGCACTTGATCATTTGTTTACTGCTATTGCTTTCTTCATGACTTATACATGTTCTTATGACTATGAGATTATGCAACTCCCGAATACCGGAGGAACACTTTGTGTGCTACCAAACGTCACAACGTAACTGGGTGATCATAAAGGTGCTCCACAGGTGTTTCCGATGGTACTTGTTGAGTTGGCATAGATCAATATTAGGATTTGTCACTCCGATTGTCGGAGAGGTATCTCTGGACCCTCTCGGTAATACACATCACAATAAGTCTTTCAAGCATGATAACTAATGAGTTAGTTACGGGATGATGTATTACGGAACGAGTAAAGAGACTTGCCGGTAACGAGATTGAACTAGGTATTGGATACCGACAATCGAATCTCGGGCAGGTAACATACCGATGACAAAGAGAAGAACGTATAGTGTTGTGCGGTTTGACCGATAAAGATCTTCATAGAATATGTAGGAACCAATATGAGCATAGGTTCCGTATTGGTTATTGACCGGAAACGTGTCTCGGTCATGTCTACATAGTTCTCGAACCCGTAGGGTCCACACGCTTAAAGTTCTGTGACCATCGGTTTTATGAGTTTATATGTTTTGATGTACCGAAGGTAGTTCAGAGTCCCGGATGTGATCACGGACATGACGAGGAGTCTCGAAATGGTCGAGACATAAAGATTTATATATTGTAAGCCTACATTTGGATATCGGAAGTGTTCCGGGTGAAATCGGGATTTTACCGGAGTACCGGGGGTTACCGGAACCCCCCCGGGGGGTTTAATGGGCCATGATGGGCCTTAGTGGAAGAGAGGAGGGGCTGCCAGGGTAGGCTGCGCACCCCCTCTCCCTCTAGTCTGAATTGGACAAGGAGGGGGCGGCGCCCCCCTTTCCTTCCTATCTCCCCCCTCCTGGCGCGCCTCCTCCTGGTCGGCCGCCTCTCCCCCCTTGCTCCTTTATATACGGGGGAAGGGAGGCACCTCTAGATACACAAGTTGATCATTGAGATCTCTCCCTGTAGTACAAGGAGGGGGGGCGCCCCCCCCCCCTTTCCTTCCTCTCCCCCTCCTCCTTCCCCCTTCTCCTATTCCAACTAGGAAAGAAGGGAGTCCTACTCTCGGTGGGAGTAGGACTCCTCCTGGCGCGTCTCCTCCCGGCCGGCCGCCTCTCCCCCCTTGCTCCTTTATATACGGGTGCAGGGGGGCACTTCTAGCTACACAAGTTGATCATCGAGATCTCTCCAGCCGTGTGCGGTGCCCCCCTCCACCATAATCCACCTCGGTCATACTGTAGCGGTGTTTAGGCGAAGCCCTGCTGCGGTAGCTTCATCAACATCGTCACCACGCCGTCGTGCTGACGAAACTCTTCCCCGAGCTCTACTGGATCGTGAGTTCGCGGGACGTCACCGAGCTGAACTTGTGCTAAATGCAGAGGTGCCGTACATTCGGTGCTGAGGATCGGTCGATCGTGAAGACGTACGACTACATCAACCGCGTTGTGATAACGCTTCCACTTAACGGTCTACGAGGGTACGTGGACGACACTCTCCCCTCTCGTTGTTGTGCATCACCATGATCCTGCGTGTGCGTAGGAATTTTTTTGAAATTACTATGTTCCCCAACAGTGGCATCCGAGCCAGGTTTTATGCGTTGATGTTATATGCACGATCGGAACACAAGTGAGTTGTGGGCGATACAAGTCATACTGCTTACCATCATGTCATACTTTGGTTCGGCGGTATTGTTGGATGAAGCGGCCCGGACCGACATCACGCGTACGCTTACGCGAGACTGGTTCTACCGACGTGCTTTGCACACAGGTGGCTGGCGGGTGTCAGTTTCTCCAACTTTAGTTGAACCGAGGGTGGCTACGCCCGGTCCTTGAGAAGGTTAGAACAACACCAACTTGACGAACTATCATTGTGGTTTTGATGCGTAGGTAAGAACGGTTCTTGCTTAGCCCGTAGCAGCCATGTAAAACTTGCAACAACAAAGTAGAGGATGTCTAACTTGTTTTTGCAGGGCATGTTGTGATGTGATATGGTCAATACATGATGCTATATTTTTGTATGAGGTGATCATGTTTTGTAACGGAGTTATCGGCAACTGGCAGGAGCCATATGGTTGTTGCTTTATTGTATGGAATGCAATCGCCCTGTAATTGCTTATCTTTATCACTGAGCGGTAGCGATAGTCGTAGAAGCAATAGTTGGCGAGATGACAATGATGCTACGATGGAGATCAAGGTGTCGCGACGGTGACGATGGTGATCATGACGGTGCTTCGGAGATGGAGATCACAAGCACAAGTTGATGATGGCCATATCATATCACTTATATTGATTGCATGTGATGTTTATCCTTTATGCATCTTATTCTGCTCTGTTTGATGATAGCATTATAAGATGATCTCTCACTAAATTTCAAGATAAAAGTGTTCTCCCTGAGTATGCACCGTTGCCAAAGTTCGTCGTGCTGAGACACCACGTGATGATCGGGTGTGATAAGCTCTACGTCCATATACAACGGGTGCAAGCCAGTTTTGCACACGCAGAATACTCGGGTTAAACTTGACGAGCCTAGCATATGCAGATATGGCCTCGGAACACTGAGACCGAAAGGTCGAGCGTGAATCATATAGTAGATATGATCAACATAGTGATGTTCACCATTGAAAACTACTCCATTTCACGTGATTATAAGTTATGGTTTAGTTGATATGGATCACGTGATCACTTAGATGATAAGATGGATGTCTATCTAAGTGGGAGTTCTTAAGTAATATGATTAATTGAACTTAAATTTATCATGAACTTAGTACCTCATAGTATTTTTGCTTATCTATGTTGTTGTAGATAGATGGCCCGTGATGTTGTGAATTTTAATGCGTTCCTTGAGAAAGCAAAGTTGAAAGATGATGGTAGCAATTACACGGACTGGGTCCGTAACTTGAGGATTATCCTCATTGCTGCACAGAAGAATTACGTCCTGGAAGCACCGCTGGGTGCCAGGCCTGATGCAGATGCTGCTGATAACGTTAAGAACGTTTGGCAGAGTAAAGCTAATGACTACTCGATAGTTCAGTGTGCAATGCTTTACGGCTTAGAACCGGGACTTCAACGACATTTTGAACGTCATGGAGCATATGAGATGTTCCAGGAGTTGAAGTTAATATTTCAAGAAAAATGCCCGGATTGAGAGATAGGAAGTCTCCAATAAGTTCTATAGCTGCAAGATGGAGGAGAATAGTTCTGTGAGTGAGCATATACTCAAAATGTCTGGGTATCATAATCACTTGACTCAACTGGGAGTTAATCTTCCTGTTGATAGTATCATTGACAGAGTTCTTCAATCACTGCCACCAAGCTACAAAAGCTTCGTGATGAACTATAATATGCAAGGGATGAATAAGACTATTCCCGAGCTCTTCGCGATGCTAAAGGCTGCGGAGGTAGAAATCAAGAAGGAGCATCAAGTGTTGATGGTCAATAAGACCACCAGTTTCAAGAAAAAGGGCAAAGGGAAGAATAAGGGGAACTTCAAGAAGAACGGCAAACAAGTTGCTGCTTAGGAGAAAAACCCAAGTATGGACCTAAGCCTGAGACTGAGTGCTTCTACTGCAAACAGACTGGTCACTGGAAGCGGAACTGCCCCAAGTATTTGGCGGATAAGAAGGATGGCAAGGTGAACAAAGGTATATGTGATATACATGTTATTGATGTGTACCTCGCTAGAGCTCGTAGTAGTACCTGGGTATTTGATACTGGTTCTGTTGCTAATATTTGCAACTCGAAACAGGGACTACGGATTAAGCGAAGACTGGCTAAGGACGAGGTGACGACGCTCGTAGGAAATGGTTCCAAAGTCGATGTGATCGTTGTCGGCACGCTACCTCTACATCTACCTTTGGGATTAGTTTTAGACCTAAATAATTGTTATTTGGTGAGAGTGTTAAGCATGAACATAATATCTGGATCTTGTTTGATGCGAGACGGTTATTCATTTAAATCAGAGAATAATGATTGTTCTATTTATATGAGTAATATCTTTTATGGTCATGCACCCTTAAAGAGTGGTCTATTCTTGTTGAATCTCGATAGTAGTGATACACATATTCATAATGTTGAAGCCAAAAGATGCAGAGTTGATAATGATAGTGCAACTTATTTGTGGCACTACCGTTTGGGTCATATTGGTATAAAATGCATGAAGAAACTCCATACTGATGGACTTTTGGAATCACTTGATTATGAATCACTTCTTACTTGCGAACCATGCCTTATGGGAAAGATGACTAAAACGCCGCTCTCCAGAACTATGGAGCGAGCAACAGATTTGTTGGAAATCATACATAATAATGTATGTGGTCCGATGAATATTAAGGCTCGCGATGGGTATCGTTATTTTCTCACCTTCACAGATGATTTGAGCAGATATATGGGTATATCTACTTAATGAAACATAAGTCTGAAACATTTGAAAAGTTCAAAGAATTTCAGAGTGAAGTGGAAAATCATCGTAACAAGAAAATAAAGTTTCTGCGATCTGATCGTGGAAGAGAATATTTGAGTTACGAGATTGGTCTACATTTGAAACAATGCGGAATAGTTTCGCAACTCACGCCACCCGGAACACCACAGCGTAATGGTGTGTCCGAATGTCGTAATCGTACTTTACTAGATATGGTGCGATCTATGATGTCTCTTACTGATTTACCGCTATCGTTTTGGGGTTATGCTTTAGAGACGGTTGCATTCACGTTAAATAGGGCACCATCAAAATCCGTTGAGACAACGCCTTATGAACTATGGTTTGGCAAGAAACCAAAGTTGTCGTTTCTTAAAGTTTGGGGCTGCGATGCTTATGTGGAAAAGCTTCAACCTGATAAGCTCGAACCCAAATCGGAGAAATGTCTCTTCATAGGATACCCAAAGGAAACTATTGGGTACACCTTCTATCACAGATCCGAAGGCAAGATATTCGTTGCTAAGAATGGATCCTTTCTAGAAAAGGAGTTTCTCTCGAAAGAAGTGAGTGGGAGGAAAGTAGAACTTGATGAGGTAACTATACCTGCTCCCTTATTGGAAAGTAGTTCATCACAGAAATCTGTTCCTGTGACTCCTAGACCAATTAGTGAGGAAGCTAATGATGATGATCATGTAACTTCAGATCAAGTTACTACCGAACCTCGTAGGTCAACTAGAGCAAGATCTGCACCAGAGTGGTACGGTAATCCAGTTCTGGAGGTCATGTTACTTGACCATGACGAACCTACGAACTATGAGGAAGCGACGACGAGTCCAGATTCCGCAAAATGGCTTGAAGCCATGAAATCTGAGATGGGATCCATGTATGAGAACAAAGTGTGGACTTTGGTTGACTTGCCCGATGATCGGCAAGCCATCGAGAATAAATGGATCTTCAAGAAGAAGACAGGCACTGACGGTAATGTTACTGTTTACAAAGCTCGACTTGTTGCAAAAGGTTTTCAACACGTTCAAGGAGTTGATTACGATGAGACCTTCTCACCCGTAGCGATGCTTAAGTCCGTCTGAATCATGTTAGCAATTTCCGTGTTTTATGATTATGAAATTCGGCAAATGGATGTAAAGACTGCATTCCTGAATGGATTTCTGGAAGAAGAGTTGTATATGATGCAACCTGAAGGTTTTATTGTTCCAAAGGGAGCTAACAAAGTGTGCAAGCTCCAGTGATCCATTTATGGACTGGTGCAAACCTCTCGGAGTTGGAATAAACGTTTTGATAGTATGATCAAAGCATATGGTTTTATATAGACTTTTGAAGAAGCCTGTATTTACAAGAAAGTGAGTGGGAGCTCTGTAGCATTTCCAATATTATATGGGATGACATATTGCTGATTGGAAATGATATAGAATTTCTGGATAGCATAAAAGGATACTTGAATAAGAGTTTTTCAATGAAAGACCTCGGTGAAGCTGCTTATATATTGGTCATCAAGATCTACAGAGATAGATCAAGACACTTAATTGGACTTTCACAAAGCACATACCTTGATAAAGTTTTGAAGAAGTTCAAAATGGATCAAGCTAAGAAAGGGTTCTTGCCTGTGTTACAAGGTATGAAGTTGAGTAAGACTCAATGTCCGACCACTGCAGAAGATAGAGAGAAAATGAAAAGTGTTCCCTATGCTTCAACCATAGGCTCTATCATGTATGCAATGCTGTGTACCAGACCTGATGTGTGCCTTGCTATTAGCCTAGCAGGGAGGTACCAAAGTAATCCAGGAGTGGATCACTGGACAGCAGTCAAGAACATCCCGAAGTACTTGAAAAGGACCAACGATATGTTTCTCGTTTATGGAGGTGACAAAGAGCTTATCATAAATGGTTACGTTGATGCAAGCTTTGACACTGATCCGGACGATTCTAAATCGCAAACCGGATACGTGTTTATATTAAACGGTGGAGCTGTCAGTTGGAGCAGTTCTAAACAGAGCGTCGTGGCGGGATCTACATGTGAATCGGAGTACATTGCTGCTTCGGAAGCAGCGAATGAAGGAGTCTGGATGAAGGAGTTCATATCCGATCTAGGTGTCATACCTAGTGCATCGGGTCCAATGAAAATCTTTTGTGACAACACTGGTGGAATTGCCTTGGCAAAGGAATCCAGATTTCACAAGAGAACCAAGCACATCAAGAGACGCTTCAACTCCATCCGGGATCAAGCCCAGGTGGGAGGCATAGAGATTTGCAAGATACATACTGATCTGAATGTTGCATAACCGTTGACTAAGCCTCTTCCACGAGCAAAAACATGATCAGCACCAAGGCTCCATGGGTGTTAAAATCATTACTGCGTAATCTAGATTATTAACTCTAGTGCAAGTGGGAGACTAAAGGAAATATGCCCTAGAGGCAATAATAAAGTTATTATTTATTTCCTTATTTCATGATAAATGTTTATTATTCATGCTAGAATTGTATTAACCGGAAACATAATACATGTGTGAATACATAGACAAACATAGTGTCACTAGTATGCCTCTACTTGACTAGCTCATTGATCAAAGATGGTTAAGTTTCCTAACCATAGACATGAGTTGTTATTTGATCAATGGGATCACATCATCAGGAGAATGATCTGATTGACTTAACCCATTCCGTTAGCTTAGCACTTGATCGTTTGTTTACTACTATTGCTTTCTTCATGACTTATACATGTTCTTATGACTATGAGATTATGCAACTCCCGAATACCGGAGGAACACTTTGTGTGCTACCAGATGTCACAACGTAACTGGGTGATCATAAAGGTGCTCTACAGGTGTTTCCGATGGTACTTGTTGAGTTGGCATAGATCAAGATTAGGATTTGTCACTCCGATTGTCGGAGAGGTATCTCTGGGCTCTCTCGGTAATACACATCACTATAAGTCTTGCAAGCATGATAACTAATGAGTTAGTTATAGGATGATGTATTACGGAACGAGTAAAGAGACTTGTCGGTAACGATATTGAACTAGGTATTGGATACCGACGATCGAATCTCGGGCAAGTAACATACCGATGACAAAGAGAACAATGTATAGTGTTGTGCGGTTTGACCGATAAAGATCTTTGTAGAATATGTAGGAAACAATGTGAGCATCTAGGTTCCGCTATTGGTTATTGACCGGAAACGTGTCTCGGTCATGTCTACATAGTTCTTGAACCCGTAGGGTCCGCACGCTTAAAGTTCTATAACGATCGGTTTTATGAGTTTACATGTTTTGATGTACCGAAGGTAGTTCGGAGTCCCGTATGTGATCACGAACATGACGAGGAGTCTCAAAATGGTCGAGACATAAAGATTTATATATTGGAAGCCTATATTTGGATATCGGAAGTGTTCCGGGTGAAATCGGGATTTTACCGGAGTACCGGGGGTTACCGGAACCCCCCCGGGGGGTTTAATGGGCCATGATGGGCCTTAGTGAAGAGAGGAGGGTCTGCCAGGGCAGGCCGCGCGCCCCCTCTCCCTCTAGTCCGAATTGGACAAGGAGGGGGGCGCCCCCCTTTCCTTCCTCTCCCCTCCTCCTTCCCCCTTCTCCTATTCCATCTAGGAACGGAGGGAGTCCTACTCCCGGTGGGAGTAGGACTCCTCCTGGCGCGCCTCCTCCTGGCCGGCCGCCTCTCCCCCCTTGCTCCTTTATATACGGGGGCAGGGGGCACCTCTAGATACACAAGTTGATCATTGAGATCTCTCCAGCCGTGTGCGGTGCCCCCCTCCACCATAATCCACCTCGGTCATACTATAGCGGTGTTTAGGCGAAGCCCTGCTGCGGTAGCTTCATCAACATCGTCACCACGCCGTCGTGCTGACGAAACTCTTCCCTGAGCTCTGCTGGATCGTGAGTTCGCGGGACGTGTGCTGAACGTGGAGGTGTCGTACATTCGGTGCTAAGGATCGGTCGATCATGAAGACGTACGACTACATCAACCGCGTTGTCATAACGCTTCTGCTTAACGGTCTACGAGGGTACGTGGACGACACTCTCCCCTCTCGTTGTTGTGCATCACCATGATCCTGCGTGTGTGTAGGAAATTTCCAACAGTTACGTCTACCATAAGGCCAACGGCGGATCCCTACAGCATGGCACTGTTGAGTTTTAGCGACGGGCACGTGTGGATGGATACATGCAGGATGGTGGTGTTGTCTGGCTCCATGGTGGCATCGACGGCAGGCCTGGCAACGTCTGTGTGTCAATACCTACTCTGGAGATGGATAGGTGGAAGACGGTGGTGGCGGGCTCTAAGAGTGCGCCGGGCCGGCGTGTGACCCGGTCCCGGCATTGTGGCTTGGCTGGGGCATCCGGCTTTAGATGTTAGGTTTTGGTGCGATGTCTGTTTAGTATTGGGGCAGACATTCGGCACCCCTTCATCAAGCAGATATGAGTAGCGACAGGTGTTTCCAAGATGATGACTTCAGGCTTACTTATGTATTACTTTGTAAGGCTTTATGAATAATTAATAAAATGGTTTCCTGGTAGTTTTCTGCTCTAGTGTGTGCATCGGCTTACGTGCATGTTGGTGGCTCATGATGCCCCTTGATCCACACAGGGCTTGTTGGCGCTGCTCGAGGCCGTCCCCGCGGTTGCACCAACCCGCGCTCCGCTGCCCCTTTGGGTCGTAGCGCCGCGGCCCGCGGTCTTCCTGCTGTCGCCGCAACCTGCCTGCTACCGTCGCATCACCCCTTCGGGCCGTAGACCACGGTTCGTGGTCCACTCCACCATCCCAGCACGTCGATTTCCTGTGGTATGCACCGCGCCGCCTTCCTCGGCGCGGGAACGCCATCGTACGCGCCGGTCTTCGTCACATTGTCGGGTTCTCGCCTACTATGAGCAATGTCGTTGTGCTTCTAACCAAGCAGCCGCCGCCTCCTCCTCACCCCGCCGCTACCTCTCTTCTTCCCAGTCCACGGCGACTGCCTCGACACCGGCCACCCCGACTCGACATCGACCATTGCGTCCCTCTCACAACTACCTCAACCACAACTACACCACCCTACGCTCTCGGCTACCTCAACATCGGCAAAAAGGACTACCGCCTTGCTTGAGCAACCTTGTCGGTTTCCACTCCAGCCACAACTTCCGTGGTGCATCGACTGTTACGATTGTGGGGGATGTCCGTCGGCTTATCTTCGGATTCTTCTCCTGTCTCACCGTCTGCATCGCTACCATTGTATTAGGAAGTGTATGATAGACTAGGATTTGTTTCTGCCTTATCTTGTACTCGAAACTGATCATTGTACTCCTATATATATGCTCACGAGGTTCAATAGTATAACATCGATTCTACCAATCCCTCTCTATCCCTTCTAATAGTGAGGAAGCTCCCGGGGTCCATCTCTATGACGGTGGTGTTGTCCGTGGGCGTGGAGCACTTTGTCCGGCGGAGATTGGCCGTGTACTCTGCGTGCAGCGACGGGTCCGCGTCACTAGGACGGCCGTGACCGGTGAAGTTGTACAGCCGTTGTGTGCGCCCATGAGCGGCGTAGATACATGATGAGCAGGTCAAGTGGTGAACGCAGTGTAATAGGTGTGTTGAAATATATTGCCCGCCTCTCTCAATCAGCTCGGACTTTTGGATGAGTTGGCTGGAGTATGAATTCAATATGGTAACAGAGCCAAGAGGTTTTGAGTTCAAGACCCTACCAACGCAATATTAAAATAAAAAGATTCTGCGGCCTACTTCGATCCCACGTCTAACGACTAAATAAGTTTAGACGTGAGGGGGGTGTTGAAATATAATGCCCATCTATCTCCTTCAGTTTGGATTTTTGGATGAGTTAGTTGGAGTATGAGTCCAATAAGGTGCAGAATTCAGCAAGTTCAGTACCACAATGCATTGCCATTCAGTAAACTTTACTAATGTTAAACTGTTGTAAAAACATGCATCAGACTGTGTTGTTTAAAGAACACACGAAACACATATTTGACAGGGTTCGTGTCAAATGTTACGAGTTAGTGATGTCTAGCATAATGAGTTGCAACGCCTAGCAATTACAGCTTAGTGCTAGAATGTAGAAGGTCTAGAGACCTCTTTCTTGATATTCCACGTCCTAATGTCTTGTAACTTAACATGTACATGTACTATATAAATAGCCCAATATAGTGAGGATTATCACGACAAATATCTCTTCTATCTTGGTAATCAGAGCTCGATCTTCTTCCTCACCATGTCCACCACTCCTTCTACCAGTGATGGCACCTCTGGCATGATCATCTCATCCGGCTCCGCCTCCATTGCTGCCATCGCTGACCTGATCACCATCCGCCTCACAAGGGAGAATTTTCTTCTTTGGAAAACTCAAGCCGTCCCTATCCTTCATGCGCAGGGCTCCTTCAGCTATGTCGATGGCACCATCCCTCCACCGGCAGAGACCATCACCGAGGGTACCGGCGACGCTGCCCGTATCATGGAAAATCCGGTGTTCCTTCGCTGGTATCAACAGGACCAGGTAGTCCTCATCGCCTTGCTCTCCTCAATGACTGAGGACATCATCAGGCAATTGACGTAGCTGCACACCTCCCGTGCCATCTGGGATGCGCTGCACGCGATGTTTTCCTCAGAGAGTTGCGCATGCGTGATGCAAATCCGCTACATGCTCTCCAACCAGAAGAAAAAGGACCTATCTGCTGCTGCGTACTAAAACAAGATAAAGGGGTATGCCGACGCTATGGCGTCTGCTGGCAAGCCCCTCTCCGATGAGGAGGTTCTTGGCTACATGCTCGCTGGTCTGGGATCAGCATATGAGCCCCTTGTTGCTTCAATCATAGCACGTGATGAGCCAGTGAGCCTTGCTAGCTTGTATGCGTATTTGCTTAGCGCCGAGCTTCGTCTTAAGCAGCAGACTTCCACCGGCGAGATCTTCTCCTCTGCTAATGCAGCAGGCCGCGGTGGAGGTCGTGGTGGCCAGGGGCAGGGCCGTGGCCGCGGAGGCCGCAACCGCAACAAGCCCACCTGCCAAGTCTGCCAGAAATATGGGCATGATGCGTTGAGGTGCAGGCAGCGTTTTAACCGCGAGCGCTACCGAAACACTGAGCGCAACAGCAACGCTACCAACACCGGCGGCCATGGTGGCTACTCTGTCGACACCAACTGGTACCTCGACTCTGGCGCGACGGACCACCTCACCAGCGACCTTGATCGCCTCACGGTCCATGATTGCTACAGCGGCAAGGATAAGGTCCATGTTGCCAACGGAGCAGGTTTGCGAATCTCTCACGTTGGTAAATCTATGCTTTTTGGCTCACACAATCCACTCCTGCTTAAAAATGTTCTTCACGTTCCAGAGTTACACAAACACCTTATTTCAACTCATAAACTTGTTTCTGATAACCGTGCATTTCCCGAGATGTATCCTGACTTTTTTCGTCTAAAGGATCAAGTCAAGAGGAGGGTCCTTCTGCAAGGTAGAAGCCGCGGCGGTCTCTACCCGGTGCCAAGCTTCCGTGCGTCTTCATCTTTTAGTCAGTCCAGTCTCCGCGTCCTCTCTGTTGTCAAGCTCACCTCTGAACATTGGCACAAGAGGCTCGGCCATCCTTCATCCAGCGTCGTCGATTCCGTCATTAGGTTGAATAAACTACCTTGTGCACCATCTCGTGAGTCTTTAGTATGTGATGCTTGCCAACGTGGAAAAATGCATCAGCTTCCATATAATAATTCCTCTCATTTTTTTCGAAAAGGGGTTTACCCCAGCCTCTGCATCAGAACAATGCATACGGCTCATATTATTAAAAGCATAATCTAGTAGAAAAGTCGCCAAGTATCGAGGTGCGAAAATAAACAAAAGGCTCGAAAGAGCTACAGCCCAAAACCACAACCGGCTGGCAAACACAATAGGACCACTACATGCCTATCCTATTACATGACCGCCATCCAAATCGGTTGAAAATATCCCGCGCTACCATCTCCCATCGGGTAGACGCAGTAACCAAACGCTCCCTGGCCTCTGTCGGAGTGAGTAGCGACCACATACGGATGAACGTCGTGGCCCTGAAGATAACCTGCAAAAAGTGAATGTTTGTTGATCGGTTAAATACTAAATCATTTCTACAGTTCCATACTGCCCAAAGTAAAGCACAAACGCCAACACGAATGTGTCTTGCAGTATCGGAATCAACTCCATCAAGCCATGCTCCAAATAACATGTTGATAGAGGTGGGCTGATTAATATTAAACGCAATATGAATCGACCGCCACAGAATCTTAGCCAACGGACAATCGAGAAAGAGGTGTTTGATGTTTTCATTATGATCGCAAAAGCTACACCTAGAAAAGCCCATCCAGTTGCGTCTTGCCAGGTTATCCTTAGTCAAAATGACTTGTTTATGCACAAACCACATAAGCACTTTGATTCGTAAGGGAAACTTTACTTTCCAAACGTGAATCGATGAAGGGACAACGCTAGAGTTAATGACATCCAGATACATAGATTTAACCGAGAACACACCGTTCTTAGTAAGTTTCCAATACAGCTGATCTGGTTGTTGGGACAGCCGGACCTCCATCAAACGTCTAACAAGGTGGAGCCAGGCCTCCCAACGATTTCCAACTAGCGTCCTCCGAAAACTAATATTGAGGGAAGTGGATTGTAAAACAGTTGCAACGTAGGCTTCTCTACGTCGCACAATGTTGTACAAAGTAGGATATTGAAGTGCAAGGGGAGTCTCCCCAAGCCACGTATCCTCCCAAAACCTCGTAGTGGCACCATTCCCAACAATAAATTTTGACTTGTTGAAAAAAAGTTGTTTGAATCTCATCAAACCCTTCCAAAAAGGTGAGTCGGAAGGCCTCACGTTTACCTGGGCCAAGATTTTAGCATAAAGATACTTATTGCGCAACATCTGTGCCTAAGTAGCGTCCGACTCAGACGATAGTTTAAATAGCCATTTGCTAAGGAGACATATGTTTTTGACTTCCAAATTTTCAATACCAAGACCCCCTTGGTCCTTCGGCCTACAGACTATATCCCACTTAGAAAGCCTATACTTTCATTTGAGCTCATCATTCTGCCAAAAGAATCGAGATCCGTAAAAATCTAACCTTTTCCCGACTCCCACCGGAACCTAGAAAAAGGATAAGAGAAACATAGGCATACTGGTAAGGACCGAATTAATCAAAATCAATCGTCCTCCGTATGACATGAGCTTCCCTTTCCAACAGCTCAGTTTCTTTTCAAAGCGATCCTCGATGCATTTCCACTCAGAGTTAGTCAGCTTACGATGATGAATGGGTATACCTAAGTACTTAAACGGTAAGGAGCCAAATTCACATCCGAACAATTGTTTATACGTGTCCTGGTCATCCTTTGCTCTTCCGAAGCAAAACAATTCGCTCTTGTGGAAGTTAATTTTGAGGCCAGATAATTGTTCAAATAAGCATAACAACAGCTTCATGTTTCTTGCTTTCGCCAAGTCGTGCTCCATAAAGATGATAGTATCATCAGCATACTGAAGAATGGAAATCCCTCCGTCAACTAGATGTGGGACCAGGCCGCCTACCTGCCCTGCATCCTTTGCCCGACCTATTAAAATAGTCAGCATATCCGCCACTATGTTAAACAGGATCGGTGACATCGGGTCTCCTTGCCTTAGCCCCTTGTGTGTTTGGAAATAGTGACCTATGTCGTCATTCACTTTAACCCCTACACTCCCTTTTTGCGTAAAGGAGTCAATCTGGTTTCTCCAGGCTGAATCAAAACCTTTCATACGCAAAGCTTGTTGAAGGAAAGGCCATTTAACTTTATCATATGCTTTTTCAAAATCCACTTTAAAAACTATGCCATCAAGTTTTTTTGAGTGGATTTCATGGAGCGTTTCATGCAAGACAACAACCCCTTCAAGGATATTTCTATCAGGCATGAAAGCAGACTGGGACGGATGAACCACAGAATGCGCAATCTGCGTAAGTTTGTTCGTCCCGACCTTGGTGAAAATTTTGAAACTCACATTAAGCAGGCATATGGGTCTGAACTGCTCAATGCGAGCAGCGTCTGTCTTCTTAGGAAGAAGAGTTATCGTTCCAAAATTCAGCTTAAACAACTGGAGCTGTTCCTCAAAAAACTCGTGGAACATGGGCATCAAATCTCCCTTAATAAAATGCTAGCACTTTTTGTAGAACTCCGCCGGGAACCCATCTGGTCCTGGAGCCTTATTATTCTCCATTTGTGCAATAGCTTCAAACACCTCTTTCTCAGAGAAAGGAGCAGTCAGGAGCTCATTCTCGACAGTCTCAAGTTGAGGAACATCCTCAACCCTAGACTCATCTAAGGACACAAAATTCTCTTCCGGGGGACCAAACAACTGCTTATAATAGTTGGTAATATAGACTTTCAGATTGTCTTGACCAACTATCGTCCCCTCGTCTTGTTCTAGCTGGAAAATTCTCTTTTTACGATGCTTCCCATTAGCAATCATATGAAAGAATTGAGTATTGTCCTCGCCTTGTACTATCTTGCGAACTTTAGCTCGCAACGCCCACTTCAATTCCTCCTCTCGAAGAAGCTGTTTAAGACGCATCTCCGCCTCTATCTTTGTCTCCAACTCACTGGAATTCAAGATAGATGTTTCAGCTTTAACTTCAAGGTTTTGAATAAGTAGAAGAAGTCTCTCCTTCTCCGCCTTATAAATACCATGCGTGTGCTTAGCCCATCCTCGAAGGAACCTTCGGAGATGACGAATCTTGCATTGCCATCGCTCGATAGGTGTCCTTCCTCCTGAGTCTTTAGCCCACTCCCGAGCTAAAAACTCGAGGAACCCTTCTCTTTCAAACCAGGCAAGTTCAAAAGAGAAAATGTTCTTGTTGCCACAAAAGTTTGCTCTCCTGAATCGACTAGTAATGGTGTATGATCAGAGACACCTCTTGTCAGTGCTTGCACGGTTACCAAAGGAAACTTCTGTTCCCATTCTACACTGGCTAGGACATGGTCAAGTTTCTCAAATGTCGGTACCGGTAACGAATTAGCCCAGGTGAACTTCCTACCCGAAAGCTCTATCTCTCTGAGATCCAAGCTTTCAATAATAGTGTTGAACATAAACGACCAGTGGCCGTCAAAATTGTCATTATTCTTTTCGACCTTCCTACGGATAATGTTGAAATCCCCCCTACTAATAGGGGGAGATGTTCGTTACCACAAATACGAACCAAATCCGCCAAAAAGTCTGGCTTGAGCTCTGGTTGCGCAGCTCCGTACACCGCCACCAAAGCCCAATCAAACCCATCTGCCTTAGTTCTAACTCGAAACTTGACAGCAAAATCCCCCAAAACTACACTCCAAACTTCCAACGTTTCGCACTTAACCCCAAGTAAAACCCCACCGGATCTTCCTCGAGGGGGGAGGCAATGCCAGTCAAAATCTACCCCCCCCCCGAACAAAGTGGCAAGAAATTGTGAAGTAAAGTTGCTTCTTCCGGTCTCCGACAATGCAATAAAATCCAAATGATGTTCGAGAGAAGCCTCCGCTAGAAATCTTCTTTTAGCCAAGTCCCTAAGACCTCTGCTATTCCAGAAAATGCCTCTCATAATTCATCATGAAATTTTGTTGCAGTGCGGATCCTAGCACTCCTACGTGCTACCGAGATGGGATAAACCTTTCATTTCCACATCCGTTTTGGCTTAGGGAGACCATCAGCCCGATCAGCACAGTCACTCTCTGCTTCTATTGCCTGGGGCTCGTCTACATGAAGAGACACCTCAGGAATGGTGTCCTCCTCCGTCTCGTGTAGTGCAGGGTCAAGATCGGCACACAAGCCATCAAGAACCCTAACCCCAAGCGCATCTATCTCTGAGTCGTTCATAGGTTTAACAGCAGCAATGTGCCGGATCATGTCTACCGCACGATCAGCTTCCAAATCAAGAATGTCATTAACCGACCTAGATATCTCAATATCATTATTACCAAGTGAAACTCCTATTTGATTTGCATTATGAATAATTTCAACATCAGTAAAATGCAAAATGGAATTGGACTTATTAACGGACATACCAGTGGAGGTCTCGACGTCGCGCTGCTTGGCAGCTCTCAAAGCACACCTCAGCTGCATGTCATCAATGTCCGGCTGCTCCTGCAGCCTCCCGCTGACCCGCCTCCCCTAGGAGGTAGGATCCGGGATACCGCCAAAGGCGATGACCTCCTCGCGTGAAGCTCTGCTAGGGGAAAGGCCTCCTGCCCGTCCCCCAATAGCGGCACCCCGGCCGTAGCCACCGGGGCAGGCGAGCAGCACGGCGACGACTCCCGTGGCGTGTCAACGGTCGATCTGCCGGCAAGAGGGCCCGGGGATACCCTCGCAGGATGCTCCGAAGAAGAAGCCGGTGAGACGGGCGCATCACCTGACCCGCCCACTGCAACGGGGCATGGAGTGACTGCGGCCTCCTGCCGAGCCATCCCTCCTCCCGCGCACGGCGACCTGGGGGAGAACGCCGAGTCCTTTGTGTGCGCCGTCAGTGTCGTCGTCAGAGGAGACCGGGCCTCCTTCCCATCACCTTTAGCCATAGCCGCAAGCACATCACCATCCACGGTAGCCAACAGCGAGGTAGGAGATGTGGGAGGGGCCACCTGCCCCTCGGTATCTCCCAACTCAAGAACTGCCGGCGCACAAAGGGGAGCTACGGAATCCATAGAACCCGGATAGACGCCCCGAAGCCGAGGTGGAGCAGAGAACGGTCCCAAGGACCCAAGCTGCAAGGTGGACGTCGGAGCCACACCAGATGACCGAGCAGGAGCAGTATCACTAGAATCAGTCGGACCGACCGGCTCCTTGGCCCCGTCATCATCACCGATAGCCGAATCATCCTGGTTCCCCGGGGCACCTCCTCCCTCAGTCGTGTCCATAGGAATATCATCCTCAAACTCATTGAACAAATTAGGATCCTCATACAGAACGTCCAGCTGATATAGAACACCATCGTACGTCCAAGGCACCACGTTCGGCAAGAACTCAATATTAGCCACACTGACAAGTAAACGCGCCACCCCGTTGGCCCAAGTGAATGGCATATCCACCTGTTCAGTCTTACCGATCAAAGACCCCAAACTCCACGTCTCCAAGAAGCTATCCAGGGGATCAGATGGCGCCCCGGAGAAACGAACCCAAATCTGCCTCAATGACGTGCCCTGCGGCTCTTTCTTTTTCCATTCATCAAACTGCAACACAAAACTAGTGCCTGGGACCCTGCTCATACCGAACTTGAGGATTCGCAACTGATCCTCCTTAGACGAAAAATCAACTTTGTAAGATGTATCATTTAGCTTGAGCAGCGACCACTGAAAATTACCCAGAGCGAGTTCCCGCAGCTGCTGAATAATTTGCGCCTCGGTCAATGGTCCATGAACTACCTTCACCACCCCTGGGAAAGAGGTCTCTACCGCTGGTGCCAGAGGGGCCACACTAGGAGACTCGAAGAACATCAGCTCTGAGCAGCATACTCCGAAAATCTGAACAGTAGGCTTGGGCCCAAGCATAAGAGGGCACTCGGCAGCGGTATGCTTAGGTTTCCGGCACAGGTCACATAATTCCGCAGTGCACTCAGCCATAAAGTGTCCCATATCACCACATCGAAAACAAGTAAGTTTCTTCTTCTTTGCCGCCCACTTGGACAACTTGTCAGCCTCAGATTTGTCCGTACCATGCTCAGAAGCAGAATCACCAGTCTGCATGGGTTCCGGCTCTGTGACTTCGGCCAGGGCCTGAACCGTTTCCGCCGCCACCTGCGGTAGAACCGATCCTCCGTCAGCCCCCACCGCTCATGTAACCAACTTTCCGCTTGAGCTAGTTCACACCGATGTGTGGGGGCCGGCTCGTACCTCTGTTGGCGGATTTAAGTATTACGTGAGTTTCTTGGATGATTTTAGTCGCTTTACTTGGATTTATCTGATTAAGCGAAAATCCGATGTTGAAAACACATTTTATGTTTTCCAAAACCATGTTGAGCGACTTCTTAATACCAAAATTCGTGCGGTTCAGTCAGACTGGGGGGGTGGGGGGGTGAATATCGCCGGCTCCATTGATATTTTTCCCGTATCGGCATCGCTCACCGCGTTACGTGCCCACACACCTCCCAGCAAAATGGCATCGCGGAACGAAAGCATCGACATATTGTCGAAACTGGCATTGCCCTCCTCGCTCACTCCTCGCTTCCCCTTCGTTTTTGGGACAAAGCTTTCCTCACTGCATGCTACCTAATCAATCGCATGCCGAGCCGCACCATTCAAAACTCTACACCTCTTACCATGCCGTTCAATGAAACTCCCGATTATTCTCGTCTACGTACTTTTGGTTATGCATGCTGGCCTAATTTACGACCCTCCAACAATCATAAACTTGATTTTCGATCTCGCCAATGTGTTTTTCTCGGATATAGCAGCATGCACAAAGATTATAAATGTTTGGATAGATCCATCAGACGGGTCTATATCTCACGTGATGTTATCTTTGATGAAAATGTGTATCCATTTGCTAATTTCATTCTGCCAACACCCATTCAACCTGTATCTACATATATCCCTTTGCCACATTCCTAGCTAGTAGCACAGGTTGATCACGTAAGAGATTTTGCTACCTCTTTGTTGGATACTAATCATCCTGCCTCGAGCGATTTTTCTGGTGCAGGTACCTCTCCAGCCGGCTCACGTACGTCCTCTGCTGACGCCGGCAGTGCCATGCAGCCCTCTGTTGACGGGGTTCTTGATGTGAGCCATACCAGAATTAATTACATCAATGATGCTAGAACTTGGCATGAATGATCACCTTAGTGCTATAAGTTGTGGTGTACATTGAAATAGTGCAAAAACTTGGCTTCGCTGTGCAGATACGATACAAAACTCATTTGTATACGTCCACCGCTGATAAGGCATGTCAGCATGGCGTAGGGCCGCCGTCAATGACCCGATGGACAGGGCGTGACCTGCTCTTTTTGTAAAAAATCTCAGCTTTTATTTTTTCGCAGAAAAATAACGCTGGGAGGCCCACATCTCCACTACTAATAAAAGAGCAAATATTATCTTTGCTAAATGCACCGCACAAAACATACACGGACTCACTACTACCGCATGATTATCCCCGCTAATCTATATCCAACGGCCAGCCTTCACCTGATATGTTTTTTGGTGTGCACTTACTAATTTACATTGACTGACCGTACTCCACCACCGTGGAGGAAAACTTCCATGCGAAAGCAAACACAATCCCTACAATCACGTATCCCCCATTCCCACAAATAATAATAGACCTTTCAAATCCAAATCCAAAAACAAGAAACATATCCCACCCATATCCCCTTGCCGCTCAGAAACATCATCGCCTTCGCCTTCCTGGACGGCGACCTCGCCGCACGAAAACACCGCCGCCTTCCCTCGCCGCCCTCCACTGGCCATTAGATGCGCGGCTGCTCCTGCCTCACCTTCTCGCTGCAAACAGGTCGTCAGTTCCTTGCATCACCTGTGCCATCCTCTGAAAACATCAGGCAAGATTTTAATATTACACATTTCTTCTTGTTCTTGCAAGTTATCTTCTAACTTCCTTGTGCTTTAAGAAAATGCAATCTACAGATTTATGACAACATAACTTGAATCTAATTCTAACTAATATATGCTTCCAGTCAACCCTCTTGACAGATTTTTGACTGGAGTATTCAGTCTATGAAGTCGACGTTATGACTTCTCCAAATCACTCGGGGGCACGCACCCCATTTCAGGATATAAGCAACATCCATTCCTCAGGTAACTATCAGCCAACTGAGCGCTTCTTTTTTTCTGGGTTGATGAACACTTCTATAACGAATGTGCTAATTTCCATTGTATATTTAAACAGACCCTGAAGAAATTAAGAGGCAGAGGGACAGAGAATATTATGCACGAAATAGAGAGGACATTCTGAAAAGACGTCATGAGGCACGTTTAAAGAAGCAGAATGATAAACCTCTGCCGAATGATGAGCAAAATGTGCCACACACACCCCTAGCCATGTCCCAAGGTAAGTATGGCCATATACTGCATGCTTACGTATTATTCAGGTAACTTATGATACTCTAAATCATACATGTAGACCCTATGGAGCTGAAGAGGCGACTGGATAGGGAACGGTATTCACAAAATAGAGACGAAATATTAAAGAGACAACGTCACGCCTACAGAAACAAAAAAATGGCTGACGCTTCCGCCGATATCAGTGTCCATGAAAATGAAACACAAACACCGATGTCCATACCCATTGGTAATGACGATCAACCAACTACAGTGAACCCTATTTGTTGATACTAACTAGCTTTCTCATCTATGTTGACCCTAAAGAGATACGGAGGCAAAGGGACAGGGAGCGGTATGCACAAAATAGGGATGAAATATTAAAACGACAACGCCAATCACGTGAGCAGAGAAAGGCTACTACGACCCTACTCACCAACGATAGCACCGTGTCACACACACCAGCTACAGGACAATCCGGTGTCACCCAGCTACAACAAATAGCGTCTAAAGGTTCTGTGCTACCATAACATATTGATTGCATGGTGTTATCTTATCGAATATAACAAAAAAAAAATTACTGATGTTATCTACAATTTTCATGCAGTAGCATCAAATATACCAAATTCATCTCTATCAGCTGAACATGCCCCCCACGACAAGGAGAATACTTTACCATACGACGAGGCAGTGGCGGACCCAGGAATTGAAGTTAGCCGGGGCGAACATTTAATGTTTAAATTTTTTTCGCTACAAATGCAGCTATATTCAACCAGAACTCATAGCATTCAACAGCAAAAGGATGAAAAGACTATTTAAAACTAGTACACTGTTAAAAGTCGCCGAGGCCGCCTGACTGCTCACATGGACTCTTGCCGCTTGAAATGCTCAGTTATGCCACAATATGATCCCATAATTCCAATTTCCAAATGAGACCTACAAAATAAAGAACGCATTATCACAAGTGTGATGAGAGTTGTATATTTTGATATAGACACACATCTGATGGTAACTGGGTGGTAGTATACCTTTAAGACGTAATTGCATACTGAACACGAGGTTGTGGAGGTAGATGACCTCGACGGTTCTTCAAGGCATGAAAATGAACCATAATCTCTTTATCACTAATTTTAGCAAATATCTCGCGCTCAACAAAGCAAACCATCAAATCATTAAGCCAATCATCACCCATCTTGTTTCGAAGATCAGTCTTTATAATATTCATGGCTGAGGAAACCCTCTCAACTGATGCAGTTGCCACCGGTAATGTCAATGCAAGTCTGATGAGCCGATAAACCTGGGAATACCAGATGTTGGCTACTCTGAACCAACTTGAGAGCAAGAGAACTCAAACTATCGCAAGCCAAGAATTCAGTACTTCTTTTCATCACATCAATATATATGTTGAGTTGATCAGTCAACAGATAGAGCTCTTGTGAAGAGAAATCAATTGAGTAAATATTTGCAAGCTCAACTAGCTTATCATGATCAAAGTTGCTAAATGAGTCTCTAGGATCAAGGCAAGCAATGCACTTCAACAAGCGTGTATAAGTTTCACTAAATCGATTATTCATCTCAACTATGTTTCTATCCAACACCTCATTGAATATAGTTACCTTGTAATGATGGAGACAAGTAACCATTTTGCGTGATCTTCTTGGGTAACCCCTTGCTGAAATGTTATCATCTATATTGGGCACTATTATATTTCTTGCAGCACAAAAGTTAGTAGTAGATATTAAGAGAGGCTCCCATCCATCATCTCTCAACTTTTGTAATAGACTTTTCACTGACACAATCATATTCATAGCACAGACTATATTCTAATCTTTTTGTTGCAATGCTTGTGACAAATCATTGGTTAAACCAAGCACTCGAAGCATCAAATGCAAGATAAGAACAAATTCAAATGTTTCCATGTTTATCATAAAGCCAGAAGCCAAACCTCTATCATCAGCATCTGCTCCATCAAGAGAAATACCATGTAGCACTTCAACCACGGAATCCCACATTTGATATATCCGGATTAGAGTCTTGTGGTGTGACCCCCATCGTGTATCACCGGGTCTTGCTAAACTTGTCTCTTGATGCTCGCCTTTTCCTGACAAAATCTCCCCATGCTCTAACTGTAAAACCAGGTTGTCATGATGCTTCTGCAACAATGCATCTTTTCTTTTACACAAGGCACTTACCTACAAGAAAAGAGTAAGTGCATTAGAATTTTATAATGGCTAGATATATACTATTTGGATTTGCAAATCCATAAGCTATAAGAAATAAGAAGTACTAACCATGTTGACAATCTTATTTGTATGTCCAAAGAAATCACTAACAGCTAGGACTCCCTTGACAACAGCAACAACTACCAATTGAAGTTGGTGGGCAAAACAATGCACATAAAAAGCATACGGATTGACATCTAGCACCAATTTCTTCAAACCATTAAGTTCTCCACGCATATTTGAGGCCCCATCATATCCTTGTCCTCTCAATCTAGACATGGATAAATTATGTTTAACAAACATTGCGTCCAAAGATCTTTTCAAAGAAGCGGATGTAGTATCAAGAACATGTTTAACACCAAGCAATCTTTCCAAAGACTCCCCTTTTTGGTTCGCGAACCTTCAAGCAAAACAAACTATAAAATTAGAACAAGCATGTCAGGGTAGAGTAGGTACATTCAGAATTAGAACAATCATGACAAATAACTAACCTCACAATCACAGCCATTTGCTCTCTAACAGATACATCACGAGACTCATCAACAAGTAGAGAGAAATTACTATCACCAAGCTCAGTCATTATCACTTTTGTAGTCACTTCGGCACATGCTTGTACTATTTGTTTTTGGATTTTATGACAAGTCAATTGATGATTGCCAGGAGCATTTTTATGGACCACATCGGCTACATCTTTGCATCTTTCTGCATACCAATCCAACATCTCAAGGAAATTACCCTTGTTCATGGAAGTGGTAGTCTCATCGTGCCCACGAAAAGCTAGGCCTTGAGAGACAAGAAACCTTACCACACCTACAACAGCCCTGAAACGCTCTTCATATTCAATATGTGATTTCTCAGTATGAGAAGTCATTGCATATGACACACTTTGCTTTTGGTTTTTGAAATCTTCACACCGTCTTCTAGCATTGTTGTGAGCGCTGTTTGGTCCACCTACATGAGCATTGAATATTTCCACTGCCTTCTTCCAATTTTTGAACCCTTTCTTAGTGAAGACATCATGGCCAAACTTGTCACCAATGCTTGGAGGCTTGAAAAGAAAACAATGGAAACAATAGGCAGATTTTGTCTCTTTACTATACTCTAGCCAATCATAATCTTTATACCATGCTTCTTTGAAGTTCCGCCAATCTTTCCCAAAAAGAGTCCGAGGAAAATCATGACCATACAAACGTCCAACACCTTTCGACAAATATGCCCTTCTCATTTCATCTCTAATTTCTGGAGTTGCATACTCTTCAATTTGCTTACGTGTGCCAGGATCAGGATCCACATCAGCTAAATTAAATGCCGGAGGAATGCCCTACAACATCAAATGGCACCATATCAAAACCGAGTGTCATGTTACTGCTATCTGCTATTCAACATTCCAAGTTTCCATCTAACATATCAAAGGAAGCGGATACAAGAAGACTAGAAGAGGATACCTGCCGGTCGTCAGAGTCATGTGGTCGCTCTCGCCTCCGTTTGGCTCTGGCCGCCGAAGCTGCTGCCTCTGCCACAGCCGCCGCATCTTCGACAGCAGCAGCCTCAGCCTCAGCTTCTTCGAGTTCGACAGCAGCAACTATGCCTATCCAATCCACCTCTTCGCCGGAGTCCATCTCTTCGCCGGAATCCATCACTGGCACAGCCCCCACTGCCGCCCCTCGCCGCTGGCCCGACCTCCAGGCTCCAGCACCAGCACCGCCCCACACAGCCGCAGTATCAACCCCCTCCCTCGCCGATGGAGGAGCGAGCAGATGAAGGAGCCGCCCCTCGCGCCCAGGAACCCCTGGCCTCTGGGCTCTGGCGGCGGCGCAGCACCGCAGCAGCGAGCAGCAGGTCGTCTAGGTCGTGCAGAGGGAGGGGAACGGTGGATTGGATTTCTGGATCGAGGACTAGTCAGCAGATCTAACAGACGTTTATTTTGGGCCTGTAGAAAATAGCCCAGTCCACCGGCGGACCGGCCCACATCTCTCTGCTTTCCTCTTATCCCTTCGCTCGCTGGCTGCCGCACGAACAGAGACGCCGCAGCCGCTGGTTTTCTCCACCGCCGGAGGAAGATAGGTAGGTAGGGGTCGATCCCCCGCCGCCGGCGACCCGGGGCGGCCGCCCCAGCTCGCCCCAATGGTGGGTCCGCCACTGCGACGAGGAGTCCGATTGGTTGCACCGGAATGATGCATATCAGATACCACAAATTGGTGGACGCATTAGAGATGTTGCTATGCCTCTTGGTGATAACATGCAATCAATCTCCACCGTTGTAAGAGATATTGCACAAGGTATGCTTTAATGGCTTTGGTTTGTAATCTTCTAAACAAGAACAAAACTATAATCAGCTTCTGAATGAAAGTTACTGTCAATTGAACACAATGCAGAGCCTCTCACACAACTTTCAGGGTTCAGGCACCCGAACTTAGCAGAATACGTAACCCAGATTTCTCAATTCAAGGTCCGGTTTAGTTCGTCCATTTAGTTATGGTGGAAGTGTGTCCATAGTGTTTATTTGACCGCAATTCCTGGTTCTCTTTCGTCTATTCAGGTATAGAGCCTTTTAATGGCTCCAGTCAACCAATGAAGACGCCAACTAATGATGAGAGACGCCCTGCAGAACCGTCTCCAGATGATACTCAAAGCACTCAAGATCTACAAAGTGATTTTTATGACCCTAGACTACTATAGTACCTGATTTTGTATGCTCTACTTATCTTGTGGTTTTTCGTAGTGGGCAACGACCAGATAGAAGATCCATATGGAATATTTGAACCCGTTGTTCAACAACCCAATTTTGAAGGTACATTAAATGTTTAGTCGTTCACTGTTCAGGTTCTTCGTTGACAATTTTGTGGCATTTATGTTTGACCAATATATTGCCTACTAGACTGCTTGGCGCCATTGCAAAATGGAGAATCTGTGTACCATGAGCCTGATGAGGAACCTAGAATATTTATGGCCGAAGGTATGTCCATTGTCTATTTCCGAATTTACCATGAGCCTCATAGGTCTTCATTCATAATTTAATATATATTGTTCTTTAATGCTAGGTCTTGCTTATGAATCTTACCAACTTGGACGCCCACGAGCAGCACCAGTATCAAATACCGATGAATTCATTTACCGAAACCTACCTACAAAGCACCATGTCCTAAGAAAGGTTCCCGACTGCCGCCACCGTGGGGCATTGCGGTTTCCATTTGAGGGCCCAGCATTTTGTTGCAGAAAAAGAAAAGTCGATATTATTACTCCAGATGTTCCAGAAGAGCTAAAACGGTTGTTTACAAGTCAAGATGATGAGGATGCTAAATATTTCAGAGAGCATATACGGTATTTCAACTCGCACTTCTCATTCACAACTCTAGGAGTCACTCATGATCGCCGAGTAAGCACTGCGGCAGGAACTGGAGTATATACATTTCGTGCATGTGGTGGCTTATACCACGCTCTTGATGGTCTGGTGCCGGCTGATAATGGACCTCGCCATTTGCAGCTCTATATTTATGATACAGATCAAGACTTGGTTCACAGGGCTATGAGGTCTCCAGATCTTAATATAGAACTCATACGAAAGATTCTGCGAATACTTGAGCATAACCCTTATGCACAAGTTTTAAAGAGCCTTGGGTCTGTTCCAAATCTAGATGAGTATAGGATCTCACTAAACACGGATATCAACTTGGATCAACGAAGGTACAATGCCCCAATGACTTCTCAGGTGGCAGCGATATGGGTTGAAGGGAGCGACCCAAAGAATTGCTTTGATAGAAGTGTTGTCGTACATGGAAAAAAAGAGACCGCCCCCTATATATTAGAGCATACTATGGGTGCTACGACCCATTGACTATTCTTCCCACATGGGGAGACTGGTTGGAATCGTAGGATGCCATATGTGGCCCCCTCGATGACACCACACAATGTTTGTCTGGTAACCCTGCACCCCAAGTAAACCAAACCTCTGATTTATATACGGGTATGAGGTTCATTATTCATTTATATACTTGCTATTTATGAATGAAGACTTATGTTCTCATTTTTCTGTTATATGAAAACTTGATTACAGAAAGTGAACAAGTTGGGAATTTTGAACCACATGAAGACCATGCCACGGATTTACCTGCAGGTATCGGTCATCATTGCTTATTCTTCAATTCTTATGTGGTCAATTATTATTGGTGCAAACAACGTATTGAAGGTGAAATGTTGTCAATCTTGTAGATGACACGACCCAATATTCAGCGCATAATACTGCACCACAAGTAAACCAAACCTCTGATTTATCTACAGGTATGATGTGTAAACTTCAGCAGGCTCTCTATAGCCTCAAACAGTCGCCGCGTGCATGGTACTCGCGGCTCAGTGATCATCTCCAGCAACTTGGTTTTGCTCCATCAACAGTAGATACATCCCTGTTTATTTTCTCTCATGCCGGCATCACCATGTATATGCTCGTCTACGTCGACGACATCGTCGTCGCCAGTTCCAGCCCGACTGTTGTTCGGCGTCTATTGAATCAGCTAGCTCAGTCCTTCCCAGTGAAGGACCTTGGGCCATTGCAGTACTTCTTGGGAATTGAAGCGCTCTCGGGGGTTGAGTCTTACTCAGAAGAAGTATGCTACTGACCTACTTCAACGTACACACATGGAGAATTGCAAGGCAGTGTCAACCCCATGAATGTGCAACATAAGTTATCGCGGGACATTGGCCAAGCTCTAAATGATGAAGAAGCTTTTGTCTATCACAGTACTGTAGGTGGTTTGCAATACTTGACGCTCACCAGACCCGACATTTCATTTGCCGTCAATAAGGTTTGTCAGTACTTGGTTCAACCAACGGAGGTTCATTAGGAAGCTGTAAAAAGAATTCTCCGCTATGTCAAGGGGACAATATCTTGTGGGCTTAGTATACGGAGATCAACATCTACACTCTTGAGCGTTTTCACATACGCTGATTGGGCTGGATGCGCAGATGATCGGCGCTCAACCGGTGGCTTTGCGGTCTTCTTTGGACCAACTTTAATTTCTTGGAGTGCATGGAAACAACCAACCGTGTCACGCTCATCTACAGAGGCAGAGTACAAGGCACTCGCAAATGGGACTGCCGAAGTTACTTGGGTACGGTCATTACTAAAAGAGCTGCATATATCGCAGCCGCGCCCTTCTGTACTATGGTGTGACAACCTTGGAGCTAACTATCTTACCGCCAACCCAATGTTTCATGCAAGGACAAAACACATCGAGGTCGACTTCCACTTCGTCCGAGAGAAGGTGGCACTAGGAGCTCTAGATGTCCGGTTCATTGCTTCAGAAGATCAGGTCGTGGATGTCTTCACCAAACCATGCACGAAGTTGATGCTAGACCGATGTCGTCGCAATCTCAATCTTGTCTCTGTCGGTTGAGATTGAGGGGGCGTGTCAAATGTTACGAGTTAGTGCTGTCTAGCATAATGAGTTGCAACGCCTAGCAATTACAGCTTAGTGCTAGAATGTAGAAGGTCTAGAGACCTCTCTCTTGATATTCCACGTCGTAATGTCTTGTAACTGAACATGTACATGTACTATATAAACAGCCCAATACAGTGAGGATTATCACGGCAAATATCTCTTCTATCTGTTCGATCTGAAAATGTAGGAATTAATGGACCAATATGGTTAGCAGATAGATGGCAGTAGCGCGCAGGTCAACATCAGAACAGGTTGGAAATGTGCTGAAACGTTCTTTCCATGACCAGCGCAGATGATGAACACTCGTTCTCGATTCTTTGTTGTGTGTGAAGTGTTCTTATCATGAGAGCGTCCGCAAGCGCATGGCAGCACGGGCGCCCTCGTCGGATTCCCGACCACTTCGGCGCCGGTGGTGCAGGGGCATAGGGAAACTCCGCCAAGGCGGCGGAGCCTTGAACTTTCGACACTCTCAGTCGATGTGGGCTAGCACGCGTGGGTCTCATGCCGATTCTACAAGCTCCGGTGGGTCAAACCGGCCACATAGCTACAACGCGGGTAGAACAAATACCAAGAGGAGCAAGCTAGGGAGAAGATTTTTGTTGATAAAGAAATGAAATTATGTGAGGAACAAAGGAAGCTGCCAACATCTTATATAGGCAAAAGTTAGCGATGGTGTGTCAAAATAATGCACGCCACCACTACCCTTATTTCCTATGGCGTTCACAGGGATCCAACACCACCACTAACTTGTGGCTGGTCAGTACAGCTGGGCTCACCAACTTGTGACGTGTTCCGTATCTAGACAAATCTAAAACAAAAAAATTAGGACAAAGGAGTATCAAATATGTCAACGTCATCACTATTTAGAACAAAATAGTGATAACGTTGATTGAAAATGGTGCGCCATCAATTAAAGTTGCGGCTAACCATTTATCTACTGGTATCATTTCTATAACCGATACACTTACCACGAGTAGATGCTTACCACATACATATAATCACTTTCACGTATATTTTTTAAGGTAGCCTTTGACCAATGATAAAAAAATTAGTATATGAGATGCATGATATAAAAATCAAGTCATTAAAAACTTCTTTCATATGCGAATTCGATGGTATACTTTATATAAGTGTAACATGCATGTCATATATTACCGGGTTAACCCGAGGGCAAAGGTAACCTCAGATAATATATTAGTCCCTATATACGTATACGTGGTCCGAGGGACTACTGATTACTGAAAAAACAAACGATCTGTTAACACCCGTATAAAAGTGATGAAGGTTGGAGATACTATACTACAGTTCAGTTCAGTTTTGTGTACTAGAGTTTTAGTTCACCAGCAGCAGCTTAGATACTACTTCCTCCGTTTCTAAATATTTGTCTTTCTAAAGATTTCAACAAATGTCTACATACGAAGCAAAATAAGTGAATCTATATTTAAAATATGTCTATATACATCCGTATGTGATGGTCCATTTGAAATCTTTAAAAAGACAAATATTTAGGAATGAAAGGAGTAGTATATAGTTGCCTGTACTAACCAGAGTTTCAGAGGCTGTTTGGTTCACATCCTAGAGGCCATGCCAGGAAAAATTGTGTGCCTGGACTAGGCCTGAGATGTCTCTGTTTCCTGCCTGACCAGGCGGATTTTTTGTCTAAAAAGACCACCTGCCCAATGAAATTGCCAGAAAAGACCACTTCCAGATGAAATTGACAAAAAATACCCCAGGGGCGTGGCGGCAGGCGCGGCAGCCGACACATGGCACCTGCCGCCACGCGCGGAGGCGGCAATACTGTTCAGTGTACTGTTCACGAAGGAGACGAGAAAAACAACGACGAGGTGAGCAAACAGTACTTGCCGCCTCAGGCAGGGGCGGCAGCACTGTTCAAAATACTGTTCACGCGCAGTGAACAGTAATTTTGAAAAAATAAAAAAAACAGAAAAATTCAGAAAAATCTGGAATTTTTTAGCAGCAAAAACAATCGAGTGTTCTAAGTGGGTGCAAAATTTCAGAACTTTTTGAATTTTTCTGCTATTTTTCTTTTATTTTTCAAAATGACTGTTCACTCATGCATGAACAGTGTTGTCGCCACTGCGTGAGGCGGCAGGTACTGTTCGCTCGCCTCGTTGTTGTTTTCCTCGTCTCTTGCATGAACAGTATAGTGAACAGTGTTGCCGCCTCCGGGCGTGGCGGCAGGTGCCACGTGTCGGCTGCCGCGCCTGCTACCACGGCTTAGGGGGTCTTTTTTGCCAATTTCATCCAGAGGGGGTCTTTTCTGGTAATTCCGCTAGGCAGGTGGTCCTTTTGGACAAAAAATCGACGAGACGAGCATTGTTTGGTTCGTGGCCATGCCTAGTAAGTGTTAAATATATTAAACCAGGCCACTATTCACCTGTACCTTTCCCATTTTAAATTGGATGACAGGGTTAGCATCACAGGCATGTCCAGGCGTCCATTTCAGGTGGCCTGAACCAGGCTAATCACACGCTCAGGTTTACCGGCCAGGCTAACGACGAGCTCCACTTTTCCAGGCCAGGCTAGCATTCGATCTCCAGGTCACGAACCAAACAAACCACAGTTAGTTCTCAGGCAAGCACCAGGCCAGGCAACTTTGCTCCAGGGAAGCAACCAAACTGACCCTCAGTTCAGTAGAAGCATCATGCCCAACAGTCGTCAGGCACAAGCGCGCGTGCAGAGACGTACGTGTTCTCTTTTGTTCCTGAACTGAAAGTGCGTTTTCTTTTCCAGTGATGTTGTAGTTGTAGCACCTTTAATTTGCCTACCCGTTCCCCTGCAGAACTGTATTCTTAGTCCAAGCATGCTCATGCATCCAACGACTAATTTGTCTTGTATCAAACCAAAAGGAATGGTTAAAAGATGAGAGAATCGTCCCATAATTAACCTATCACAGCTAACTAATTGCCAAGGCTAAAAGATGAGAAATCTTTGGACTAATCGCAGACGTTAAAAGATGAGAGTGTCTTCCCATAATTAACTGCCCGCAGCTAACTAATGCATCCATGGTTAGCACATTTTTCGTTGTGATGGCTGAAAGTGAGAGATGTAACTGACAACCCCTACTTCGAAAGGGATATAAAGATGACCCTCATCCTTGGAAATGACCCTCATTGTGATGTCTTATTAGGACATCTCCAACAAGGACCATTAAATCTCCCATAAATGTTCTTTGCGGGAGTCCTAACATTTTTTGCCATCCAATGCCACCCCCAAATGTCCGGTCATCCAGACTCTTCCAAACTAGAAGCAAATTTGGTGTGTGTTCAGGTGGGGGTGGGAGTGGGGGGCTTTGGGGGAGTCCGAACATTCGTCTAGACAATCAAAAGCTGCCACATCGGACATCCGGACATTCTCTCTCTCCTCAACCGTGACATGCACATGCATAGAAGGGCATTTATAGGGGACATGGTTGGATGGCTGGTTCCCGCATCAATATACACGGACTGCTCCCCACCGGTGCGTGGATAAATAATGTGTCCATTTTAGGGGTTAGAGTTAGATGCCCTAAACACCTTTTCTGTTGTTAGAGCATCTCTAGCATATCCCGTAAAAGTCTGATCCGAAAAATGCGTTTACAGTTCGCTGTAGATCAGACCCCGTATATGAAACAGTAAAATTTGAAGAAAAAAACATTCACGAGAGAAACTTGCAACGAAATTCATCATACATAGTTGATCATCATACTACATTATAGATAGTTGTTGATCATACTACATCATAGTACTACATAGGAGGGGGGATCTGCGGGCCGTGCAGCGTACCCGAGCCTAGGCTACCAAAATCGATGGGTGCGGCGGCGGCGACGACCCGGCGGAGGAGACGGATGAGCTCAGTCCTCGTCGGAATCGAGGTCGATCCAGACCTTGGCCTGCTCGGCCTTCATGACGCGCAGGTCTGCCTCCTTGGACACGTGCGCCTGCGACACCGCATGCCCTGCTCGAGGAAGATATTCTCGATCTCGAGCTCGCGGCGGCGGCGCGCATCAGCCGCCTCCTCCTCCCTCGCCAAGCGCTCCATGATAGCACGCTTGAGGTGGTTCTCTTGCCCTGGTGAGAGGTAGTCGCCGGGGCCGATGACGCCTCGACGCGGCGGGTCCGCGTCGGCCTCGAGCTTGACGGCGAGCGGCCCGAGCTCCTCCGGATCTCTCTTGACCGGAGTGAGCCGCGAGCTCGAGGCGCCCGCGGATGAGCTCCTCGCGGCGACGGACCGCGAGCTCGCGGCGTTCGAACGCCGGCGGCAGCCGGCTCCCATAGTTGAGCCACTTCCCCGCCCCCCGCTTGGGTGCGGCGGCGGCAGCGCTCCGCGTCATCCGCACCACTTCGGTAGCCGTCCATGGGTCGGGAAGTGTCGCTATGGCTTTTTTTTAGGCTCGCTGGCTTCGAGAAATTGGGGCGGAGAGGGAGGAGAATCGCCACGGAGCGGCGGCGGAGACGGATAGGGTTTGACCCGTATCCGAGCAGTGAAATCGCATAAATGGCTATGAAGAGGGTCTTTTTTCGGGCCAAGGTAAACTTTTTACAGGCCCGGCCCGGGATACGGAGTCTGTTCTGACAAGAAAAACAGGTCGAACATGTATACTCGTCGGAATTATGCAGGTTCGGCCCTTTTACGGGGTCTGCTAGAGAGGCTCTTAGCCTTTTGCTCTTTCCAATAGCTGTAGTTTAGTATAGACTTCCCTTTTTGGTTGTTTGCATAAAGGGTTCCCTTGCATAAATGATGCTATCTTTTATACTTGTTCCGTTATCTTTGTGATATTGCAACCCGATCCTGATGGATTGAATAGAAAAAGAGTCTACAGGTGCGGCACCACCCACTTTTCTTTGCTCTGCATGCAGCGCCACCATCAACGAGGCGGCTGCATCCAACGCGCTCACATCCAGCGCCACCATCTCTGCGCCCCACTCAACCATCACCACTATCCTGTGATGCAGGTTCAACTTCGCCCCGGCGTTGCTCGTCAGGCTTGGCATGTGCACGGCAACAAGGAACCTGTCTCTCGCTGGCCAGCTGATTGTAGTTTTGTTATTGCCTTGCCGCCTTCCATCTCCGCTTTATCACCGTCGTCATGGCACTACGAGGAGGCGGGAGCCGTGAAAAATGGAGTAGTTCTTGGCGTCCTGTTCTTCATCATCAAGCTCCAAGCAACCCAACAGAACTCGTTGTAACTCCATCGATCAACAAACTACGATCCAACGCATGGCATTGCGGTAGCTACTTCTCTCCCGATACCTATCACTCCCATGTCCCATCCAATAGATAGACTGCCGAGATAGCAAGCAGAAACGTGAGAAAAAATAACAACAAACCTACCATCATCACTAATTCTTTCAATGCTGGGAAATTGACATGCAAAAAACACACGAGGGTGGGGGGAGGGGGGGACTGTATAAATATGTAGGTGTAGCTGTACCTGAAAACTTCTGTGATGAAGTTGGGAGATTTGACGGCATGGAGAGAATGGATCACGTACAACGTTAGGTGGGGCGCATTATTCAAATTGTAGTTCAACATATGAGTACTTTGAAACAACAACTTTAAATATCCTTAGTAGGCATGCTTCATTTCTTATAATCAATGAACATTTCCAAAAACATGTGAACATTTTACTCAATTACCTAAATAATTTTTGTAAATATGTGAACACCTTTTTAATCAAATGTTTTTTTGTAAATTACATAAACTTTTTTCTTAAAATACATGTACAGATTTTCAAATACAGCACATGTGTTTAGATGTACAAGCATTTTTTAAATATGTGTGAATATTTTAGTTTTTTAATTAAAATTATTGTATATGAATGAGTAAGATAAAGGTACATTGTTGATATTTCTGAATAATAAAAAAATTACCTATTTTTCTAACGGGCCTCCCTAATTGTGGCCTATTCAGCTCCTGGTGCCTGACTTCCGCTTACAAGAAAAGATCTCATTATAGTCAATATGGGCCCTCAACACCCATCAATGCATGGTGTTCTTCGACTGATCGTTACTCTCGATGGTGAGAATGTTATTGATTGTGAACCCATATTAGGCTATTTACACAGAGGAATAGAAAAAATCACGGAAAACCGAACTATTATACAGTACTTACCTTATGTAACAAGGATATAGAGAGATTGTAGAAAGGGATAGGATAGCTATTTTTGCAAGAGACAAGAAAATGTGTTTGTTTGATGCCAACTTCCAGTCCCCCCCCCCCCCCCCCCCCCCCCCCCCCGCCTCCCCACATGGTTACAGTTTTTTAAATTTCATCACTATTATTATGTGATAGCCTACAGGAAATACTTTCATTGTATCTGCATTGTCATTTGCCACTTCACACGTACTTCTTATTATTTCATTTTACGTGAAAAATATTTAAGAGAGGTGCACAAATTTACTAAAAGAACACCCAAAAAAACACAATGTGTAAAATCACATAGTCGTAGAACGACTTCTCTCTTAGGCCATCTGCAGCTGCCGCCATCCAAATTAAGGCATCACACAGTCTTCTTCGTAAGGACGGGAAACATGGTGCACACTCTCATTGATGAAAACTCTAGCATTTTTTCGCCTCCCCCTCCCCTCGCGTCGCCCCTGCTAGGGCGACTCGAGGGTCCAAACCCTAGCTCCGCCGCCTCCCCCCTTTCCCCTCCCTTCCTCCCTCGCCGCCGCCGGGCAAGCCCAGGGCGCCGCCGAGGAAGGTGGCGGCGGGGCCTTGGCTGCCCAGCATCTTCTGCGGGGGGGGGGGGGGGAGGGGGGGCGTTCTCCGGGGCGGCGACCCTAGTCGGCGAGGCGTCACCGGCCCTGCGGCAGGCAGTGGCGCGGGCGTGGGCCGGCGATCCTGGCCGTGTGAATGGCGGGTGAACCGGACGACGAGTGCCTTGGTGCTGCGGCCGATGTGGTTGTCGGCAGCGCCAGAACTGGCCGCCCTGCCTCCCCTGTTCGACGAGCTCCACCCCGGCTAGATCTGGCCTGCTTCCTTGCGAGCCGCCAGATCTAGCGTCGTTGGGGTAAGGGAGGCGGGGATTCGAAGACCGGGAGAAATCCCAAGCCCGCCTCACCAGTTTTGGCGGCGGCGACGCTCGAGGGCGTCGTTCCCCTCCTTGGAGGCGCCGTTCAGGTTAGATCCGCCGTCCCCCTTTCCCTCTAGCCTCCCAGGTGAAAACCACAACTCTGTTGGGCGGCGGCGGCGCTCTTGGCGTCGCGTCCTTCCTGAAGGCGCCGTTTTTGGGAGCTAGGTGGGCTTTGGGATTCTCGGTGATGTGGTGGGTGTGCAGCGGCGGTGGTAGCGGGTGCCCTATGTCTGTGGTGAGATTCTCTGTGGCTCCTTGCATTCAGGAGCTCTCATGGCAGAGGAGGTGTGCCTTGCCTTCCAGCGCGAGAGGGGAGCGGGTTCCCCTCCGGTGGCTCATCTCAGTGTTCCGTGAGAGCTAAAGCTCCGTTTTCAGTCAAGGCCTTAGGTTCTCAATGCCTTCCTGGGACACTTGCTACTGCTCTTCTCCGTCCATTCCGGCATCTCTTTCTCTTCCGTGTCCAGTACGTGGGTTTTGGTGATGCTCTGCTCCAGGTGAGCACCAAGTGGCTAGTCGGGTGAGCTCAGTTCCTTTCCAGTTGCAGCCTGCTGGTGTCCTTCCTCCAAGGTTCTAGGGTGAACTTCTACACTGTCAACGGTTCGGTGCCTTCGAGCCAGGCGAGGAGGCAGGGGCCTTCTTTGGTAGTGGAGCTGGGAGGACATGGCATGTCGGGGCCGCTGGTGATTTGGCGACGACAGGCCCTTCCTCGCCGTCGGAAGTGCTGCTCCTGTGCTGACATTATCCTTCCCTGGTGTCCTATTCGCGATTGAGGACCTACACATCTCCGAGCTGCGTGTCTCCGTGTAGGATCATTTTAGCTTGGTGTGTGTGAGGCTTGTGACCTGCTTTCCAGCGCCTTTGTACCTTGTCGTTTTTACGTTTTCTTGTGTTGGTTTCGAGTTTGTAATCCTGACCGGCTGATGGCTTTGTTAATTCAAAGCAGGGCTCTTCTTGAGCCTTCGTTCCAAAAAACTCTAGCATTTTGCTTGTTTCAAATCTCTCAATAGGCAAGGATCACCAGGGATGCAAGAGTGTTCTTACTATTTGCGTTGTCAGGTATCGTGCCTGAGAAGTTGCATACTATTTGCGTTGTCAGGTATCGTGCCTGAGAAGTTGCATAGACATGATGGCAACTAGTTTAGTTCAAAATAACTATTTCTCAAATGACATAGAAATAAAATTCATAGTTGTTGCTAATGCTTTGGCTAGCATTGCTAATCCGTGAAGGAAATTCATAGCTGGAATCTCAATTTAGGGATTCAAGAATAAAATTCCATCGAAGTTCAAATTGTGAACATAGCTCAACAACACCCAACAGCAAAGGCTTGGGCCAGGGACGGCCCATAGGCAGGGAAAACGGGGCGCCCGCCCTGGGCCCCGGGGGGCAGGGGCCCCGGCCCAGGTGTTCCTTCTCTAGTAAGTAGAATGGGCCAAGGAAAGTACAAGGGAAAAATAATGAAGGCCCAAGGAGCCGTGCTATGGAAAACCCACCAGGCAAAAGTCAGGTCTGTTCGCACTGGACCATCATCGCTCTCGTCTCTTCAGCTCCGTGACTGCTTCGCTTCCCCAAATCCCAACTCCTGAACAGCGCCGCCCCTCGCATGCCTGATGCCTCTCCGATTATAAGGACACGGCCGTGATACCTAGGGCGCGAATTCACTCCCCAATGGTCCTCTCCTTCCTTTCTCAACGATCTGGTCACTCCCCATCAACTAGAGTTGGAGAGATCAAGATGGTATGTGTTCTTGCTTCCCGTAACCTCGTTCCTCGATTCAAAGATTCACTGGTAATTAGCCCTACCCTCCGGCAGTCACGATTCCACATTGCACATTGTTCTGCTCTTCATTGGATCCATATATGAGAGAGTACTCAGGTAGGAGATTAGAAGAGAAAGGGTTAATTTTATTCACTTCATGGTGGTGTCGTCTTATTCATGCTAATTCTGGCTGCCGCGGCCTGTGGATCAAGCCACCTACATCCGCACTAATCCGTTTCCAGGTTCTTCTGCTCCTGTATTAACGCTTTTTATGCAGCTTATTTAGTGACATGTCTCCAAGAAAGTACTCCCTCCGTAAACTAATATAAGAGCGTTTAGATCACTACTTTAGTGATCTAAATGCTCTTATGTTAATTTATAGAGTGAGTATTTGTCTTGGTAGTGATTAAAGGAAGGGAGAAAAATGGATAGATGAACAGGTAGAATCTCAGAAAGGATCAATTGCTTAGTTTTCCTTTTTTTGGCGGGTAATGGCTAAGTTTTCCAAAAGTAGTAATTCTTTGCACTTGACTGTAGTAAATATTGAAGAGCAAAAACTGACAATATTTATGCTGATGCTGATGATACCAACGAGGGTGATAATAGTTGTAGTAAACAATTAAAAAACCTAGCTCATTCACCAAACTCAGAAATACTGCATGTCAATGAACAACAATCATTCATTGTTTGTTTTGTTTTGTAGAAAAAAATATATCTCCATTATAACAAATACGAAAACTGAACTGTTCTGGAGCTATATTGTTCCATCAATCTACACTATGTACTGGATATTTACTTTGCTTCTAATTTTAAAAATAAATAAATAAAATGAGTTTTTGTGTGTCAAGAAGGGCCCCATGTTCTTGTCTTGCCCCTGGGCCCCGTTTATCTGTGGACCGGCCCTTGCTGGGGCCCCAACACGTCAACGACAGTCAATAAGCACCCAACCAGTTGGGGATTAAGAACACTTGTCCTCGCCAACTTTGACCTTTCCATGGCGTGTCTAATGAATGTTGCATTCCATGGAACAGCTGCTGCCTGCTGCGGGCTTATTGACTCTGCACCTCCGCGAAAGCTATGAAGGACGGCGACGTCACAACCAACTGAAATCTCTCTCAAAAAAATATGTCATCAGTCACACAGCCTGACTAATGATGGACACAGCTGCTGTCTTGTTTTGCTCGGATGTACACTCATCCACGTTATGTGTATAACCGACACACTTACCACCAGTCATCCATGTCGTCACCCGAAGTTCATGCCGACACCATGCCCGCGCCGGCATACAATGCCAGCTTAAAAAAAAAATACCACACAGTTCATCTGGCGCACTTGCCAGCGACCGGCGCACACGCCAACACACAAAAAAGGGACAGGTGTTCGACCACGCCATCACGGCCGTGGTCATCCCAGCACACTTGTCGGCATACAAAAAAGAATGCGCTGACCGCCATAGACGTACGTGTTCTCTTTTGTTCCTGAACTGGAGCTGCCTTTTTCTTTCCAGTGATGTTGTAATTGGATGGATGAGGTCTCTTTACCAATCACTTCAGCACCTTTAATTTGCATATCCCTTCCCCTGTAGAACTGTATTCTTAGTCCCAAGCATGCTCATGCATCCAATGACTAATTTGTCTCGTATCAAACCCAAAAGAAAGGTATAACGTCACAGGGAATCTTTAGACTAATCGCTGAGGTTAAAAGATGAGAGTGCCTTCCCATAATTAACTTCCCACGGCACAATGCATCCATGGTTAGCACATTTTTCATTGTGATGGCTGAAAGTGAGAGATGTAACCGACAACCCCTACTTTGAAAGGGATGTAAAGATGACCCTCATCCTTGGAAATGACCCTCATTTTGATGTCCTATAAAATCCTTTTCTGATGTTAGCCTTTTGCAGCAGCTGTAGTTTAGTTTAGACTTCCCCTTTTCATTGTTTGCACAGATTTTTCGAAAAGGGGCACAGATAAAGATACTATCTTTTGTTTATGCTTGTTTTGAAAAAGGGTTTCCCCCCGCTTTATATTATAAAGCCAACGACCAAGCATCCAACATAAGAGTACATGAACCGATCAAGTCAACAAGTCATGCTGGGGGCACAGCGGAACAAGCCCCAAAAAGAAGAAGAAGACAGAAAAGGAAAGCTAATCTGGCTCGGGTGGGGGTGGCGGTGGAGGTGGCGCTGGCGAGAGGGCTGCTGCCGAAGATCGAAGGCCTGCGCTGATGTAGTCAAGGATTTCCCGATCGCGCCGCTTGCTAAGCGGTCTCCAGAGCTGTAAGAGGCCACACATTTTAAACATAGCGTCAGTCGCACGGTTGGGGATCACACGCTCAATGACAAGCTTATTGCGGGAGCACAACAGGGTCCAAGCAAGGGTCCCCAAAGCCACCCAAGTGGCGGCTTTCCGGGGGCCAGGGAGGCTAAATGCCTCCCCAAACAAGTCCGGGAGGTTATCGTGGCACCAGTTGCCACCCACGACCTCCCGGAAGCAACTCCATAGGAATTGAGCTGCAGGGCAACGAAAGAAAATGTGGTTGCAATCTTCCGGGACCAAACAGAGGGGGCAAAGGCCATCCCCAGGGCCATTACGCTTGCGGACCTCCGTGCCCGAGGGTAATCGGCCTCGAACCCACTGCCAAAGGAAGATGCGGATCTTCAGGGGAAGTTTGATTTCCCAAAGAACGGATAATTCCGCCGGTCCCGGAGTGGGTATAATTGCCTGATAAAGGGACCTAGTTGAGAAGAGGCCATTCGGCTCAAGATGCCAAGATAGCGTGTCTGGCTCGGGAGAAGGAGAGCGGAGTGCAATACATGCAACTAGCTCATCCCATTGTTCGCGTTCCGCCGCCCCAAAGGTACGGCGGAAGGTAACGACCCCCAAGTCTACTAGGGCAACCGCAACCGATAAGAGTGGGCGGGTGCAGATCGAGAATAATGAAGGGAAGCGCACCGCAAATGAGCGGGGCCCTGCCCATCGATCTAGCCAAAAGAGGGTGCCAGCGCTGGACCCTACAGAGATCGCGGTTCCAATGCGTAGTACAGGCATCAGACGAATCACCGACTGCCAGAACTGGGACCCGCCTGACCTAGAGGCAAAGGCCAAAGGTTGACCACGAAGGTACTTAGCGCGAATAATCTCCAGCCAAAGGCCGCCCTCCTCAGTCTGGATCCGCCAGAGCCATTTCGAGAGGAGGGCGATATTCATCCACTTGGATGAGATGACCCCAAGACCACCCTGGTCCTTAGGCTTACAGATTTCAGACCACTTCACCATGTGGTATTTCTGTTTATTATTCAAGCCGGCCTAGAAAAACTGGGAGAGGATTTTGGTTACCTCCTGATGGAGGGATTCATGTAAATTATAGAATCCCATGAGATACATTAGGAGGCTAATAAAGAAGGAATTCATCAGAATCACTCTAGCGTCCTTGGATAGCCATCTCCCTTGCCAAGGCTCCATCCGTGTTTATGCTTGTTCCCATATCATTATGGATCCAACGAAGAAACAACTGAGGCTACAGGTGCAGCGCCACCCTGTGTTCCTTGCACTGTACGCATATCCAATACGGCTGCATCCAACGCGCTCACCTCGAGCACCGTAGTCTCTGCGCCCCACTCGACCGTGGCTACCATCCTATGATGCAGGTTCGATTTTGCCCCGGCGTTGCTCGTCAGGCTTGGCGTGTGCACGGCCAGTGGCGGACCCACCATTGGGGCGAGCTGGGGCGGCCGCCCCGGGTCGCCGGCGGCGGAGGATCGACCCCTACCTACCTATCTTCCTCCGGCGGCGGAGAAAACCAGCGGGTGCAGCGTCTCTGTTCGTGCGGCAGCCAGCGAGCGAAGGGATAAGAGGAAAGCAGAGAGATGTAGGCCGGTTCGCCAGTGGACTGGGCTATTTTCTACAGGCCCAAAATAAAACGTCTGTTAGATCTGCTGACTAGTCCTCGATCCAGAAATCCAATCCACCGTTCCCCTCCCTCTGCACGACCTAGACGACCTGCTGCTTGCTGCTGCGGTGCTGCGCCGTCGCCAGAGCCCAGAGGCCAGGGGTTCCCGGGCGCGAGGGGCGGCTCCTTCATCTTCTCGCTCCTGCATCGGCGAGGGAGGGGGCTGATACTGCGGCTGTGTGGGGCGGTGCTGGTGCTGGAGCCTGGAGGTCGGGCCAGCGGCGAGGGGCGGCAGTGGGGGCTGTGCCGGTGATGGATTTCAGCGAAGAGATGGACTCCGGCGAAGAGGTGGATTGGATAGGCATAGCTGCTGCTGTCGAACTCGAAGAAGTTGAGGCTGAGGCTGCTGCTGTCAAATATGCGGCGGCTGTGGCAGAGGCAGCAGCTTCGGCGGCCAGAGCCAAACGGAAGCGAGAGCGACCACATGACTCCGACGACCGGCAGGTATCCTCTTCTAGTCTTCTTATATCCGCTTCCTTTGATATGTTAGTTGGAAACTTGGAATGTTGAATAGCAGATAGCAGTAATAGGACACTCGGTTTTGATATGGTGCCATTTGATGTTGTAGGGCATTCCTCCGGCATTTAATTTAGCTGATGTGGATCCTGATCCTGGCACACGTAAGCAAATTGAAGAGTATGCAACTCCAGAAATTAGAGATGAAATGAGAAGGGCATATTTGTCGAAAGGTGTTGGACGTTTGTATGGTCATGATTTTCCTCGGACTCTTTTTGGGAAAGATTGGCGGAACTTCAAAGAAGCATGGTATAAAGATTATGATTGGCTAGAGTATAGTAAAGAGACAAAATCTGCCTATTGTTTCCATTGTTTTCTTTTCAAGCCTCCAAGCATTGGTGACAAGTTTGGCCATGATGTCTTCACTAAGAAAGGGTTCAAAAATTGGAAGAAGGCAGTGGAAATATTCAATGCTCATGTAGGTGGACCAAACAGCGCTCACAACAATGCTAGAAGACGGTGTGAAGATTTCAAAAACCAAAAGCAAAGTGTGTCATATGCAATGACTTCTCATACTGAGAAATCACATATTGAATATGAAGAGCGTTTCAGGGCTGTTGTAGGTGTGGTAAGGTTTCTTGTCTCTCAAGGCCTAGCTTTTCGTGGGCACGATGAGACTACCACTTCCATGAACAAGGGTAATTTCCTTGAGATGTTGGATTGGTATGCAGAAAGATGCAAAGATGTAGCCGATGTGGTCCATAAAAATGCTCCTGGCAATCATCAATTGACTTGTCATAAAATCCAAAAACAAATAGTACAAGCATGTGCCGAAGTGACTACAAAAGTGATAATGACTGAGCTTGGTGATAGTAATTTCTCTCTACTTGTTGATGAGTCTCGTGATGTATCGGTTAGAGAGCAAATGGCTGTGATTGTGAGGTTAGTTATTTGTCATGATTGTTCTAATTCTGAATGTACCTACTCTACCCTCACATGCTTGTTCTACTTTTATAGTTTGTTTTGCTTGAAGGTTTGCGAACCAAAAAGGGGAGTCTTTGGAAAGATTGCTTGGTGTTAAACATGTTCTTGATACTACATCCGCTTCTTTGAAAAGATCTTTGGACGCAATGTTTGTTAAACATAATTTATCCATGTCTAGATTGAGAGGACAAGGATATGATGGGGCCTCAAATATGCGTGGAGAACTTAATGGTTTGAAGAAATTGGTGCTAGATGTCAATCCGTATGCTTTTTATGTGCATTGTTTTGCCCACCAACTTCAATTGGTAGTTGTTGCTGTTGTCAAGGGAGTCCTAGCTGTTAGTGATTTCTTTGGACATACAAATAAGATTGTCAACATGGTTAGTACTTTTTATTTCTTATAGCTTATGGATTTGCAAATCCAAATAGTATATATCTAGCCATTATAAAATTCTAATGCACTTACTCTTTTCTTGTAGGTAAGTGCCTTGTGTAAAAGAAAAGATGCATTGTTGCAGAAGCATCATGACAACCTGGTTTTACAGTTAGAGCATGGGGAGATTTTGTCAGGAAAAGGCGAGCATCAAGAGACAAGTTTAGCAAGACCCGGTGATACACGATGGGGGTCACACCACAAGACTCTAATCCGGATATATCAAATGTGGGATTCCGTGGTTGAAGTGCTACATGGTATTTCTCTTGATGGAGCAGATGCTGATGATAGAGGTTTGGCTTCTGGCTTTATGATAAACATGGAAACATTTGAATTTGTTCTTATCTTGCATTTGATGCTTCGAGTGCTTGGTTTAACCAATGATTTGTCACAAGCATTGCAACAAAAAGATCAGAATATAGTCTGTGCTATGAATATGATTGTGTCAGTGAAAAGTCTATTACAAAAGTTGAGAGATGATGGATGGGAGCCTTTCTTAATATCTACTACTAACTTTTGTGCTGCAAGAAATATAATAGTGCCCAATATAGATGATAACATTTCAGCAAGGGGTTACCCAAGAAGATCACGCAAAATGGTTACTTGTCTCCATCATTACAAGGTAACTATATTCAATGAGGTGTTGGATAGAAACATAGTTGAGATGAATAATCGATTTAGTGAAACTTCTACACGCTTGTTGAAGTGCATTGCTTGCCTTGATCCTAGAGACTCATTTAGCAACTTTGATCATGATAAGCTAGTTGAGCTTGCAAATATTTACTCAATTGATTTCTCTTCACAAGAGCTCTATCTGTTGACTGATCAACTCAACATATATATTGATGTGATGAAAAGAAGTACTGAATTCTTGGCTTGCGATAGTTTGAGTTCTCTTGCTCTCAAGTTGGTTCAGAGTAGCCAACATCTGGTATTCCCATTGGTTTATCGGCTCATCAGACTTGCATTGACATTACCGGTGGCAACTGCATCAGTTGAGAGGGTTTTCTCAGCCATGAATATTATAAAGACTGATCTTCGAAACAAGATGGGTGATGATTGGCTTAATGATTTGATGGTTTGCTTTGTTGAGCGCGAGATATTTGCTAAAATTAGTGATAAAGAGATTATGGTTCATTTTCATGCCTTGAAGAACCGTCGAGGTCATCTACCTCTACAACCTCGTGTTCAGTATGCAATTACGTCTTAAAGGTATACTACCACCCAGTTACCATCAGATGTGTGTCTATATCAAAATATACAACTCTCATCACACTTGTGCTAATGCATTCTTTATTTTGTAGGTCTCATTTGGAAATTGGAATTATGGGATCATATTGTGGCATAACTGAGCATTTCAAGCGGCAAGAGTCCATGTGAGCAGTCAGGCGGCCTCGGCGACTTTTAACAGTGTACTAGTTTTAAATAGTCTTTTCATCCTTTTGCTGTTGAATGCTATGAGTTCTGGTTGAATATAGCTGCATTTGTAGTGAAAAAAATTTAAACATTAAATGTTCGCCCCGGCTAACTTCAATTCCTGGGTCCGCCACTGTGCACGGCGACAAGGAGCCTCTATCTCGCTGGGCGGCTGACTGTAGTCTGTTATTGCCTTGCCGCCGTCCATCTCCGCCTTATCACCATGGTCATGGCACTACGAGCAGGAAGGAGCCCTGAAGAATGGAGTAGCTCTCGGCGTCGCATTCGTCATCGTCAAGCTCCCATCAACCCAGTGGCGTCCGTTGCAACTCCATCGATAAACAAACCACGATCCAACGCATGGCATTGTGGTTGCTACCTCTCTCCCGATACCTATCACTCCCATGTCCCATCCAACGGATAGACCGCCGAGATAGCGAGCAGAAACGTGAGAAAAAAGAACAACAAACCTACCATTATCACTAGTTCTTTCAGCGCTGGGAAATTACCATGCAAAAAAGACACGGGGGAGGGGGCGGGGGACGGCATGGAGAGAACGGATCACGTACAATGTTAGGTGGGGCGAATTATTCCTTAGTAGGTGTGCTTTATTTCTTAAAACATGTGAAGACTTTTTCCAATTACATATTTCCGTTTTAATCACATGAAAATTTTGTAAATTACATAAACATTTTCTTAAAATATGTGAACATATTTTTAAATGCGTGTGTTTAGAAGCACAAGCATCTTTTATTATGCGTGCATATTTTGAATTGTCCTATTATTAAATTGGTTATTTTTAAATGAGCAAGATAAAGGTACATGTTGATATTTTTGAATAATGACAAAAATAATTTTACCTATTTTCCAATGGGCCACCCTAATTGTGGCCCATTCAGCTCCAGATGCTTGACTTAACAAGAAATGTCATTTTGCTAAAAAAAAACAAGAAAATGTGATGTTTGATGCTAACTTCCACCCCCCCCCCCCCCCCCCTTCCCAATGTGGTTATGGTTTTAAAATACTCTTCACTATTATTATGTGATAGCCTACATGAAAATATTTTCATTATACCTGCGTTGTCATTTGCCACTTCACACATACTTCTTATTATTTCATTTTACTTGAAAAATCTTAAAGAAAGGTGCACAAATTTATTAAAAACACACCCAAAAAAACAGTGTGTAAAATCACACACTCGTAGAACAACTTCTCTCTTAGATTATCTGCAGTTGCCGTCACCCAAATTAAGGCTCACACAGTCTTCTTCGTAAGGATGGGAAACATTGTGCTCACTCACATCCATGAAAAATCTGGCATTTTGCTTGTTTCAAATCTCTCAATAGGCAAGGATCACCAGGGTTGCAAGAGTGTTCTTATGATATGCGTCGTCAGGTATCGCGCTTGAGCAGTTGCATAGACGTGATGGCAACTAGTTTAGTTCAAAATAATTTTCTCAAATAACATAGAAATAAAATTCATAGCTGCTGTTAGTGTTTTGGCTAGCATTGCTACTCCGCGAAGGAAATCATAGCTGGAGTCTCTATTTAGGGACTGAACAATAAAATTCCATCTAAGTGGAAATTGTGAACATAGCTCAATAACGCGTGGGACGTTGAGCCCAGTAGCAAAGGCCGGTGCCCCAACCCGTCGACGACAGTCAATAAGCACCTAACCAATTGGGGATTAAGAACACTTGTCCTCGCCAACCTTGACCTTTCCATGGCGTGTCCAATGAATGTTGCATTCCATGGAACAACTGCTGCCTGCTACGGGCTTATTGGATCTGCAACTCCGCGAAAACTATGAAGGACTGCGACCTCACAACCAACTGAAATCTCGCTCAAAAAAATATGTTATCAGTCACAGCCTGACTAATGATGGACGCTGCTGCTGTCTTCTTTTGCTCGTATGAACATTCATCTACGTCATGTGTATAACTGATACACTTACGACCAGTGGATGCTTATGAATACACATATATTGACTGACACATATGGATGTATGACATGCTGAACGAACACATATTACTATTGGCACGCCTATGTAACCGGTAAAGGCTGGAGATACTACTATGGTTGTGTGTACTAGAGTTTCAGCTGAGCAACAGCATCATGGCCCAACAGTTGTGATGCACAAGCGCGTGTGTGGAGTGTGGACGTACGCCTTTTTCTTTCCAGTGATGTTGCAGTTTGGATGCATGAGGCCTCTTGAGCAATCACTTGGGCACTTTAATTTGCATACCCCTCTTGAATTGTATTCTTGGTTACAAGCATGCTCATGCATCCAACAACGAATTTGTCCTATATCCATCAAAAAAGAAAGGTATAAACTGCAGAGGTGAAAAAACCAGAGAATCTTACCATGTTTTAACTGGTCACTGATACTAATGCATCTATGCTTAGCACATTTCTGATTATGCTTACTAAAAGTGAGAGGTGTAACTAACAACCTACTTCTGAAAGGGATGTACAGATGGTCATTTCCACTGATATGCCCATAAAAAGGACTTGTTACTTTCAGTCCTACCGATCTTTGCAGTTGCGGAAGTAATGACTGTCCCTGCATTTCCTTCATCTGAACCATCTTGCCTTTTCAACTTGCAAGTGAATGATACCCACGGGCATCCTATGCTACATGAAAGGGATATGGGCTGGTGAAGTACTAGCAAGTATGAAACAGAGTGACATCTTGCAAAGCTTCTACCAAAGCGAGCTTAGAATAGAGACGATGATCATGAAAAAAGAGACAATGATCATGAGAAACAGGCTACAAGCTGAGAGGATGTGATGCAGCGTGATGTTAGGCCAAGAAATTGACCTCTCCCACAAGCTTATAATTCTAGTGTCCAACACAAATTTTAAAGATAATGAGTTCTGAACACAATTTCAATTCTTATTTTCTTCCCGTTACCTTTACATCTTAACGCGTTTGACCATGTCAGCCTACCAGGCATTCAACATATCACTACGAGCTGGGGCATTTTTCTAACCTAACTTAGGCGACTTGTCATGTTCATGCGGTCATCTTCAGCTAAATGTAATTCATGCTAAATGAGAGAGTAATTCATGCTAGGAAGAGAAAATTTCGAACTTTCACTAGACCTCTCTGATTGGACTCTAGATATGTACCCAATGAGAGAGTAAGAAGTTAGCCCCTTTACGGAAGATATTGCTAGCAGAGCAGCAATATAATTGTGCCAGCAAAGCCTATAACTGAATGTGTTAATTAAAGTCTGGTATAAAAGAGTCTCAAATATCTTTGTATTTCCAAATAGAGGGTTGCTCATCATGGCATTGAACTGGCGTGCATTTGGATATTGTTTGCCCGTATTAAGGACGGACCGCATGCACGTTTCTAAACATCACAAGACCATTTACTCATTGCAAAGTACATGCATTATTTCTCGAATATGAAAGTACATGCATTATTGGTCGACGACGTGGTATCTCTAATATAATTGGTGTGCATTTCATCTTGTTTTCTTATGAACATTTCATCCTGTTGTTATACACATCCAATGGAACTCGTTACAACTCCATCGATCAATAAACCACGACCAACCTCATGGCAATGCTGGCATTGTCGTTGCTACCTCTCTCCCGATGCCTATTACTCCCATCCAATGGTAGACCGTCGAGATAGCGAGCGGAAACGTGAGAGAGATGAACAACAAACCTACCATTATCACTAACTCTTTCAACGCTGGGAAATTAACATGCAAAAAAAGACACAGGGGAGGGGGGGGGGGGGGGGGGGGGGGGGGGGGGACTATAAATATCTAGGTGTAGCTGTACTTGAAAATGTTTGTAATGAAGTTTAGAGATTTGACGGCATGGAGAGAATGGATCACGTACAATGTTAGGTGGGGCGAATTATTCCAATTGTAGTTCAGAATATGAGTAGTTTTAAACTACAACTTTAAATATCCTTAGTAGGCGTGCTTCATTTATTATAATCGACAAACATTTCCTAAAACATGTGAACACTTTATTCAGTTACATAAATAATTTTTATAAACAGGAGAACACCTTTTTAATCAGATGAAAATATTGTAAATTACATAAACATTTTCTTAAAATATGTAAACACATTTTAAATACACGTGTTTAGAAGTACTTTGGCTAGCATTGGTAACCCGCGAAGGAAATTCATAGCTGGAATCTCCATTTAGGGACTGAAGAATAAAATTCCATCGAAGTACAAATTGTGAACATAGCTCAACAACGCCCAGCAGCAAAGGCTGGCGCCCCAACACGTCGACGACAGTCAATAAGCACCTAACCAATTGGGGATTAAGAACACTTGTCCTCGCCAACCTTGACCTTTCCATGGCGTGTCCAATGAATGTTGCATTCCATGGAACAACTGCTGCCTGCTACGGGCTTATTGGATCTGCAACTCAGCAAAAACTATGAAGGACTGCGACCTCACAACCAACTGAAATCTCTCTCAAAAAAATATGTCATCAGTTACAGCCTGACTAATAATGGACGCTGCTGCTGTGTTCTTTTGCTCGTATGTAGTTAATCGCATGCAATACATCTAGTATTCCTCCAAATTTAAGATCTAGGAGGCTACTTGTTGCTTTAGGGGCATGGAGAACCGCGGGGCGACTCGCGGGGCGCCTCGGAGGGCGACCTCCGCCGACGGGGATGGCGGGTTGGGTGCCGGTTCTGGGCGCTGTTGGACGGCGCCGGGGATGCGGAAGACGACAACGGTGACTCGGACGGCGAGGAACCGCCGGCGGGATCACCAACGCCGTCAGACGCGATCTGCGAGGCGTTTAGGGTTGGGTCCGAAGACGAGGTGGCATTGCTCGCGGACTTGGCAATCCCTCCAGAAGATCCGGCGAGGTTGGGTCTGCGGGAGGAGGATAAGGTCGAGATCATCTGGCGAGTCGTCCATCGGCGTACGGCGGCAACAGCAATTCGTCCTTGGTGCGGTCCTTTCACTACTAGGAAAAAGCTTATAAGCAAACGCTTACTAGTAGCAAGGGTTTACAACCCTCGTTACTGCTACTTACTAGTAGCGCGGGTTTTTACCCCTCGCTACTACTAAGTTGATAGTAGTAGCGCATGTTTTTAACCCTCGCTACTACTAAGCGGTCTCTACCGTGCCCCCCCGGACATGCCATAGTAGTAGCGAGGGGTATAAACCCGCGCTACTACTATCAACATAGTAGTAGCGAGAAGTATAAACCCGTGCTACTACTAAGTTGATAGTAGTAGCGTGGTTTTATACCCCTCGCTACTACTAAGTACTCCCTTTGTCCCAAATTTCTTGTCTTAGATTTTTCCAGATACGGATGTATCTAATACTAAAATGTGACTTGATACATCCGTATCTAGACAAATCTAAGACAAAATTCTTGAAACGGAGGGAGTACGAGGTAGGTGAAGTCCCCATATCCTCGGTCGAATCCCTTCTCTCTCCCTCACTCTCCCCCCTCTCTTCATAGGCTTTCCCATGGTGCTTCACACCTCCTCCTCCATGGCACCCAACGAGTTCACCTCCTCGCGTCGCGTGCCTCCTCCTCCATGGCGCCAAAAGAGGGAGGCCGCCTCGTGCCGTCGGCGTCCCGGAGCTCGCCGGTCTTCCCCGCATCTCCATGCCACCACGTCGAACCACCTCACCACCGGTGACGAGCCCAGGTGCGCCCTCCATCCTATTCCTTTCTTCCTTGTTTCTCTTTTTCCCTCTCCATGTCCCTCCGATTTTACTCACCTCCCATGTCCATGCTTGCGTAGGTCGTCGACATGGCCAACGAGGAGCTCTCTGCCTTGGCCGTGAAGAGGACCCTCACACCGTTGTCCTGCTCTCCTCTGCACTGGATCCGATCCCTCTACAATAGCCGTTGCTGGATCTGGTCTCTGTTGCCCGTCCGCACCTCCGCAACCCTTGTCGTCGCTGGATCGAACCATTGACAACACGCACGGGGTCGATATTTTTTTTGGTTTTTGAAATTAATAGTAGTAGCGCGGGTCACAGACATGCGCTACAGATAGTTAGTAGTAGCGCGTGTCGAACCCACGCTACTACTAACACACGTACTAGTAGCGCGGGATGCACCGCGCTACTACTACTAGTTAGCTGTAGCGCCGTAGTAGTAGCGCAGGCACCCGCGCTACTACTAGCTTTTAACCCGCGCTACTACTAGGCTTTTTCCTAGTAGTGTTTACCTAAGGTGAGTCTTCCGAAACTTACATTGTCAGATTATTTCGAGGCGGGAGCTTGGAAACTGGTTCAGAGAAAGAAGAAGAGGCGGCCTGCGGCGGTGGTGGCGTCGGCGCCGGCGGCCGGCCGGTCGGCTGAGATCCGCGAAGTGCGGATCCAGCGTTTGAAATTTTTGCTCGGCCAAGATAGGCTGGATGTGGATACGACGTCTGTTGGCCGGAGTGCTGATGGGCATTCAGCCCAAAACGCACTGAAACCGAGTGGGCCGGGGTTAGCTGGGTATGAGGCCCAGGCTAAACTGGACTCCATCTCTGATGTGTACATCGACCCATGCATGTTGCTGCTCGATCGTCGTACTCGTTGTTCTTCGCCGCCGTCCCCTAGGGTTTCCGGTCATTGCACGGTGTCAGGCTTCCCTGCGTGTGGACCGGGTCACGCCGCTCGGATCCCCCTCCCCCCTAGCGGCCATGGTTGGGCGTGGAGGTAGTGGTACGCCGGGACCGAGGCCTCCGGTGCCTGCGCCGACCACTGCGGATCACTGCGGTGGTTCACGGGGCCTTCGGCTGCTGGCGCCTGGGCCGGTCGTTCTGTGATAACCCACAAGTATAGGGCATCAATTGTAGCCTCTTTCGATAAGTAAGAGTGTCGAACCCAACGAGGAGCTAAAGGTAGAACAAATATTCCCTCAAGTTCAGCCACCGACACAACTCTACGCACGCTTAACGTTCGCTTTACCTAGAACAAGTATGAAACTAGAAGTACTTTGTAGGTGTTTTCGGATAGGTTTGCATGATAATAAAGAGCACGTAAATAAAAAGTAGGGGATGTTTAGATAAAGACACAATAAATTAAATATAGCGAGTGTGGAAAAGTGGTGGTAGGAGTTGTGAAATTGTCCCTAAGCAATTGACTACTTTACTAGACTGATAGCAAGTTTTATGTGGGAGAGGCCACTGCTAGCATGTCATCCCTGACTTGGAATTCTATGCACTTATGATTGGAACTATTAGCAAGCATCCGCAACTAATAACGTTCATTAAGGTAAAACCAAACCATAGCATTAAGATATATTGGTCCCCCTTCAATCCTGTATGCATGAATTTCTATGCTAGGTTGAAGTATCTATCACTCTTGCCCTCCAATACATAGTCCTATCAACATACAACTAACCCTATGGTGTGATCCATGCACGCGCTCATATGATGGGCACCAAAGGACAGCAACATAACCACAAGCAAATTAAATCGATCATAGTAATTCACCAATCACCAATAGGACAACGAAAATCTACTCAGACATCATAGGATGGCAACACATCATTGGATAATAATATGAAGCATAAAGCACCATGTTCAAGTAGAGGGTACATCAGGTTGAGGGAGAGTGGACCGCTGTAGATAGAGGGGGAAGGTGATGGAGATGTTGGTGAAGATGGCAGAGGTGTTGGTGTAGATTGCAGTGATGATGCTGGCCCCCGGCGGCGTTCCGGCGCCACCGGAAGCGAGGGGGAGAGAGCCCCCCTCCTTCTTCTTCTTCTTCTTCCTTGACCTTCTCCCTAGATGGGAGAAGGGTTTCCCCTCTGGTCCATGGTCTCCATGACGTGGGAGGGGCGAGAGCCCCTCCGAGATTGGATCTGTCTCTCTCTGTTTCTACGCTCTCAGATTCTGCCCTTTCACCGTTTCTTATATTCTCGGAGATCCGTAACTCCGATTGGGCTGAAATTTTAACACGATCTCTATCCGGATATTAGCTTTCTTGCGGCGAAAGAAGGGCATCAACTACCTTACGGGGGGGCCACGAGGGCCCAGGGCGCGCCTGACCCCCTAGGGCGCGCTCCCTGCCTCGTGGCCCCCTCGGGCATCGTCTCGCGTTGATTTTTCTTCCCAAAAATCACATACATTTCAAAAAAAATATCCATCAGTTTTTATCCCATTTGGACTCCATTTGATATGGATTTACTGCGAAACAAAAAAAACATGCAACAAACAAGAACTGCCACTGGGCACTGGATCAATATGTTAGTCTCAAAAATAGTATAAAAAGTTGCCAATAGTACATGAAAGTTGAAGAATATTGGCATGGAACAATCAGAAATTATAGATACGACGGAGACGTATCAGCATCCCCAAGCTTAATTCCTGCTCGTCCTCGAGTAGGTAAATGAAAAAAAAAGATAATTTTTGATGTGGAATGCTACCTAGCATAATCTTGATCATGTAATCTAATCATGGCATGAATCTTAAGACACGAGTGATTCAAAGCAATAGTCTATCATTTGACATTAAGATAATAATACTTCAAGCATACTAATAAAGCAATCATGTATTTTCAAAATAACATGGCCAAAGAAAGTTATCCCTACAAAATCATATAGTCTGGCTATGCTCCATCTTCACCACACAAAATATTCAAATCATGCACAACCCCGATGACAAGCCAAGCAATTGTTTCATACTTTTGATGTTCTCAAACCTTTTCAACTTTCGCGCAATACATGAGCGTGAGCCATGGATATAGCACTATAGGTGGAATAGAATATGATGGTGGAGGTTGTGTGGAGAAGACAAAAAGGGAGAAAGTCTCACATCGACGCGGCTAATCAACAGGCTATGGAGATGCCCATCAACTGATGTCAATGTGAGGAGTAGCGATTGCCATGCAACGGATGCACTAAGAGCTATAAGTGTATGAAAGCTCAGACTGGAAAGTAAGTGGGTGTGCATCCAACTTGCTTGCTCATGAAGACCTCGGGCATTTGAGGAAACCCATCATCGGAATATACAAGCCAAGTTCTATAATGAAAATTCCCACTAGTATATGAAAGTGATAACTCAAGAGACTCTCTATATGAAGAACATGGTGCTATTCTGAAGCACAAGTGTGGTAAAAGGATAGCAACATTGTCCCTTCTATCTTTTCTCTCATTTTTTTTATTTTTTTCTCTTTTTTGGTGGGCTTGTTTGGCCTCTCTTTTTTGTGGGCTCCTTTGGCCTCTTTTATTTTTTTATAAAGTCCGGAGACTCATCCCAACTTGTGAGGGAATCATAGATTCCATCATCCCAACTCTATATGAATGCCTCCGGCGGTGTACCGGGATGTGCAATGATCTAGCGTAGCAACGACATCAAAAAACAGACAAGCCATGAAAACATCATGCTAGCTATCTTAGGATCATGCAAAGCAATATGACAATGAATGCTCAAGTCATGTATATGATGATGATGGAAGTTGCATGGCAATATATCTCGGAATGGCTATGGAAATGCCATGATAGGTAGGTATGGTGGCTGTTTTGAGGAAGATATAAGGAGGCTTATGTGTGATAGAGCGTATCGTATCACGGGGTTTGGATTCACCGGCGAAGTTTGCACCAACTCTCGAGGTGAGAAAGAGCAATGCACGGTACCGAAGAGGCTAGCAATGATGGAAGGGTGAGAGTGCGTATAATCCATGGACTCAACATTAGTCATAAAGAACTCACAAACTTATTGTAAAAATCGATTAGTCGTCGAAACAAAGTACTACGCGCATGCTCCTAGGGGGATAGATTGGTAGGAAAAGACCATCGCTCGTCCCCGACCGCCACTCATAAGGAAGACAATCAATAAATAAATCATGCTCCGACTTCATCACATAACGGTTCACCATACGTGCATGCTACGGGAATCACAAACTTCAACACAAGTATTTCTACAATCCACAACTACCCACTAGCATGACTCTAATATCACCATCTTTATATTACAAAACTATTGCAAGGAATCAAACATATCATATTCAGTGATCTACAGGTTTTATATAGGATTTTATGACTAACCATGTGAATGACCAATTCCTGTCATCTCTCTAAATAGATATAAGTGAAGCAAGAGAGTTTAATTCTTTCTACAAAAGATATGCCCACGCTCTAACAAATATAAGTGAAGCAAAACAGCATTCTACAAATGGCGGTTTTCTATGTGAACAGAAACAGGCAATCCAAACTTCAAATTATATAAACGAAGCACATGAAGCATTCTATAAAGCCATACTCAAAAGATATAAGTGAAGTGCAATGAGCATTCTATAAATCAACCAAGGACTATCTCATAACAGCATGGTGCATAAAAGAAAAGTGAAAACTAAATGCAAAAGACACTCCAAGATTGCACATATCACATGAAGGAAACGAATGTGAAAACATACCGATACTTGTTGAAGAAAGATGGGATGCCTTCCGGGGCATCCCCAAGCTTAGACGCTTGAGTCTCCTTGAATATTTACTTGGGGTGCCTCGGGCATCCCCAAGCTTGATCTCTTGCCTCTCTTCCTTCTTCTCACATTGAGATCTCCTCGATCTTCGAACACTTCATCCACACAAAACTCAACAGAAAGCTCGGTAAGATCCGTTAGTATAATAAATTAAATCACTACTCCAAGTACTGTTTCAAACCAATTCATATTTTGTTTTGTCATTGTATCTACTGTAATAACACTTTTCCATGGATTAATCCACTGACATAAATCGATAGTTTCATCCAAACAAGCAAACTATGCATCAAAAACAGAATCTGTCTAAAACAAAACAGTCTATAATTATCTAAACATTCACCATACCTCTGGTACTCCAAAAATTCTACCAAAATTAGTAAAAATAAACAATTTGTATAGAAAGACAGTGCAAAAAGTTTCAGAACCATTTGAGGTTCCAGCAAAAAAATGTAAAATCGCGTGCTACAGCCAAAGTTTCTGTCGTGCACCGTACAAACCAACAAGAATCTAAAACAACCTAAAGGCAAACCTTGGCACATTATTTTTATAATACAATGGAATTTTACAAGGGGATAATTATTTTTGTTGAAAAGTTTCTGTAATCAAGATTCACAAAGTTTCCGTGAGCACGAACAAAGTTCAAGGAGCTCCCCCCTTCAACCAATCTTGTCTCTCTCACTTTCACTTTCCTTTTTGAAAAAGTTTTGGGTTCCACTCTTTATTTTTTTGTTTTTAAACTTTATAAAGCACACAACATAAATAAATGACTCTCTAAAACTCCTGGGTTGTCTCCCTGGCAGCACTTTCTTTAAAGCCATTAAGCTAGGCATATAGTGCTCAAGTAATGGATCCACCCGGATCCCAAGGTATATCAAAGCCAATTTTAATTAACAATGATTTGGCATTTAGTAGTGAGCACAAGGTAACATATATCATGCAACAACAAAGTCTAACTCTCTTCCTATGCATAGGCATGTCATAAAAGAACAATTCATGCAACATAGTAAAGGCCAATGCATAGTATAAACAGTTTCTTGCAATTTTTTCGTGTTGGAAACATAAAGGGGAGGAGATGTAGTTCCTCTGTCATAATAATTGCAAGTAGGAGCAGCAAGCACATGCATATTATATCTATCAAAATCATCATGTGTAGTAGTAAAACGCAAACCATCAATATAATCCTTAATAAGGGTAAACTTCTCCGATATAGTGTAGTTGGGAGAATTCAAAAAGATAATAGGACTATCATGTGTGGGTGCAATAGCAACAATTTCATGTTTAACATAAGGAACTATAGCAAGTTCATCTCCATAAGAATAATTCATATTGACATCTTGGCCACAAGCATAGAAAACATCATCAAAATGGGACATTTCAAGAGAATCAACGGGATCATAGCAGTCATCATAGCAATCATCCTTTGGTAAGCACGAAGGGAAATTAAACAACGTAATGGTTGAAGAGTTACTCTCATTAGAAGGTGGGCATGGGTGATCAATCCGCTCTTCCTCCTATTGTTCTTTGCTCTCCTCCTCATCTTTTTCATCCAATGAGCTCACAATGTCATTAATTTCTTCTTCCATAGACTCCTGCAAAATATTAGTCTCTTCTTGGACACCAGAGACTTTCTCAATAAACGCATCAATATTGGCATTGTATTCATAATTCTCATAGAAATATTTAAGGATAGCTAAATTTGCAGGTCTATAAACTGAATCATCAAAATTTTCACACTCTTTAAACAAAGATTCAATTTCATAAGCACCCATAAAAGCAACAAATTCTTCTATTGTTCCTCATCATAGTAATCATATATACCATTAGCATAAGAAGCCAAGGTTTTATCAGCATTAAATTTGCATGAAAAGGGGAGGTGTGGAGCCTTCATCCTAGAGCAACAGGTATAATCATATCTCAAGCAAAGTTCCCGAGCATACCAATGCAACATATGAATTTGATCCCATAATAGTTTCCCTTTTTGAGTCAAGCGATAATACCTAAAGTATTCACGTTGATCCAACGTGTCTCCCATTACATAATTGAATGGGGTTTTCTCAGGATTATCAAAGTAGTACACAATATTTTTCACATAACCAACATCGAGGGTTTTAGGAGGTTCCCCATCTCCATGAGTAGTAGGTACACCTAATTTTTTTGGTATTGCGTGTTCCATATCATAACTAAAGCTAGAGAACAACTTAAAACAATAAATAAAAATTACTTAGTGATAAAGCAAACAATCACACACGAGAATAATCACCCCACGCTATGGCTCCCCGACAACGGCGCCAGAAAAAGGTCTTGATAACCCACAAGTATAGGGGACCAATTGTAGCCTCTTTAGATAAGTAAGAGTGTCGAACCCAACGAGGAGCTAAAGGTAGAACAAATATTCCCTCAAGTTCTATCGACCACCGATACAACTCTACGCACGCTTGACGTTCGCTTTACCTAGAACAAGTCTGAAACTAGAAGTACTTTCTAGGTGTTTTCGGAAAGGCTTGGAAGGAAGTAAAGAGCATGAAAATAAAATTAGGGGTTGTTAAGGTAAAGAAGCAACTAAAGTAAATATAGCGAGTGTGGAAAAGTGGTGGTAGGAGTTGTGAAATTGTCCCTTAAGCAATTGACTACTTTACTAGACCGATAGCAAGTATTATGTGGGAGAGGCCATTGCTAGCATGTCATCCCTGACTTGGAATTCTATGCACTTATGATTGGAACTATTAGCAAGCATCCGCAACTACGAACGTTAATTAAGGTAAAACCCAACCACAACATTAAGATAAATTGGTCCCCCTTCAATCCCGTATGCATCAATTTCTATGCTAGGTTGAAGCTTCTGTCACTCTTGCCCTCCAATACATAGTCCTATCAACATACAACTAACCCTATGGTGTGATCCACACGCGCGCTCATATGATGGGCACCAAAGGGCAGCAACATAACCACAAGCAAATTAAATCAATCATAGTAATTCACCAATCACCGATAGGACAACGAAAATCTACTCAGACATCATAGGATGGCAACACATCATTGGATAATAATATGAAGCATAAAGCACCATGTTCAAGTAGAGGTTACAACGGTTGAGGAAGAGTGGACCTCTGTAGATAGAGGGGGGAAGGTGATGGAGATGTTGGTGAAGATGGCGGAGGTGTTGGTGTAGATTGCGGTGATGATGATGGCCCCCGTCGGCGTTCCGGCGCCATCGGAAGCAAGGGGGAGAGAGCCCCCCTCTTTCTTCTTCTTCCTTGACCTTCTCCCTAGATGGGAGAAGGATTTCCCCTCTAGTCCATGGTCTCCATGGCATGGGAGGGGCGAGAGCCCCTCCGAGATTGGATCTGTCTCTCTGTCTCTCTCTGTTTCTGCACTCTCAGATTCTGCCCTTTCACCGTTTCTTATATTCCCGGAGATCCGTAACTCCGATTGGGCTGAAATTTTTAACACCATCTCTATCCGGATATTAGCTTTCTTGCGGCGAAAGAAGGGCATCAACCGCGTTATGAGGTGTCCACGAGGGCCCAGGGCACGCCTGACCCCCTGGTGGCGCCCCCTGCCTCGTGGCCCCCCTCGGGCATTGTATCGTGTTGATTTTTCTTCCCAAAAATCACATATATTCCAAAAAAATCTCCGTCAGTTTTTATCCCGTTTGGACTCTGTTTGATATGGATTTACTGCGAAACAAAAAAAACATGCAACAAACAGGAACTGGCACTGGGCACTGGATCAATATGTTAGTCCCAAAAATAGTATAAAAAGTTGCCAAAAGTATATGAAAGTTGTAGAATATTGGCATGGAACAATCAAAAATTATAGATACGATGGAGACGTATCATTGTGGCGCCCGTGTCAGCCTCTGTGGGTCGCGGCATGGGAGCACAGGGGCCTACGCCGTCGGCGCTCGGGGCCGTCGTGGCGGAGCCTCGGCAGCAGCCACGCGCGAGCGTGCAGCAACCTCGGGCAGCGCTGCCACCGCACATCGTTGCGCAGTAGCCGCAGAAACGGATGGGGTTGGTGCAAACGACGCACGCGCCGCCGACTTAGAGTGTGGGGCTGCCTCCCGCGTCTCGGACTAGACCGCCGGCGCATGTGGGTATTGGTGTTGCGGGACATCTGCGCTTCCCAGCAAACCGCGGTGGTCGTGGACTGTCACATGGACAATGGGGTGATGATGGTTATGACACGTACAGTGATGGCCAGCATTGGGGCTCGATGGCGGCGGGCGGCGGGCGTGGATATGCATGGCAGAGTGATAGAACGACAGACCGGCCTTTTTACGGCCATCCGGGTGGCTTTGTTGAGGGGGCATCTGGCCTAGATTACCGGCAGAGAGGTGGGTACCGAGGTTTTCGTGGTGGTCGCAGTGGCAGGAACTGTTACCATCAGCCTCCACCGCCCGATGTTGTTGAGCCGGTGGCCTCCTCGGAGGTGGCTGTTTCCGGGCAGAAGCCGGAGTTGTCCGTTCAGGTAATGGACGCAGTGATGGCTCTGGCTCATGCTGAGGTGCCTCCGATTGAGCCCATGACGACGGGCACTGTCGGTACAACTGACAAGCCAGAGAGTGATAGAGCTTCCTAGTCGGCTCGCAAAAAGGAGATGTTTTGCTATCGTTGTGGAGACAAGGGTCATTTTATTGCCGAGTGCGTTACTGAGTTATGTGACACTTGCCTCAAACCAGCGCATGCTACGGGGGAGTGCCCGATATTGAGTGCACTGATGCCGAGTGTTACCATCTATGGAGTTTGCTGTGCCGATTTGATGTTCTTTGAGTCTCCTAGTGCGATGGAGATCCCAGAGGCACCTCAGAGAATGACCATGATGGAGATCTCAGGTTTGGTTACGATTCTCGGGGGCTCCATCGAAGCCGCTGAATGATGCTTGAGTTGTTGCTAGCTTGGGGACACTTGTTGGAAAAACTGAGAGGGTGGATATGGCCTTTGCCCGAGCGACCAGGGTAGCGAGACTGCTAGTGAGTATTCTGGACATTGAGTTTGTGCCACATGTGTTTAAGTGGACACATAAGGTCCTGATATACAACCTTGAGATTTGGTTTAAGGACACCGATCTGTTCGCTGAGGCTTTGGCACGGCCTGATGTTGATATGCTTGATAAGGATGATGGTTCGGGTAACAAGGAGGCGCGAGAGGAGGATCGTGGGCGAGAGTTGTCCAATGTTCTTGGCTCCGCTTCCCAGACACTCGGGAATGGGGTTGTACCATCAACTACTGTGCCTATGAACACTCTGAGATTTGGATCGTTTGAGCGTGCCTATGGTCCTCCCAGACTTTGGAGGGATCGGGTGGAGTGTGATAATGTGTTAGAACACACGCTCCCTCCCCTGGACTTGGCAGCTGCAGATGGTTCTGTGGATGGTTGTTTGGAGGCGACTATCACTGAGATGACTTCGGTCGAGGGTGGGGACGATCATGGGTAGGCAGCCGTCCGTTCCCCCACTCCTTCTGCTGTGTCACCGTGGGTGAAGAGCCCGATGATGCCGGATGTGATAATGACCGTGTCGCGGACCTGTGATGGCTCTGGTTTAGGAGGGGGGCCTAGGCAGGCGGCCTTGGCCCTTACTTCTCCTATGGCGGTTAGGGTGGCTGCTCCCGCGGTGTCCACAAGCTCCCAGAGTCGGCCGACGCCCGCTGAGCTGCAAGTCCAGGCGACGCCGGCCGTGGTGATGGCCGCGTCTCCATCTAGCTAGGGGGCGGGTCGAGTAGGGAGCGCGGGCAGGTGGCCCCCGCACCGACCTCCCCTTGCGTGCCTTTGGATGGGGCGCGCCGTGCTGCATCCCCGAGCGCTGGTTGCCGGCTGACTACGCTGAGTGCGTCAGGAGCCTCGACGGTGGCTGCGATGGCTCATGGCGCTTCTCTGGTTGCTTCAGCCCGGCTCGGCCATGTTGGGGGTGGGTGTAGGTGTCAAAACCGGCGGATCTCGGGTAGGGGGTCCCGAACTGTGTGTCTAGGCCGGATGGTAACAGGAGGCGAGGGACACGAAGTTTTACCCAGGTTCGGGCCCTCTTGATGGAGGTAAAACCCTACGTCCTGCTTGATTAATATTGATGATATGGGTAGTACAAGAGTAGATCTACCACGAGATCGGAGAGGCTAAACCCTAGAAGCTAGCCTATGGTATGATTGTTGTTCTGTATGTTGTCCTACGGACTAAAGCCCTCCGGTTTATATAGACACCGGAGAGGGTTAGGGTTACACAAAGTCGGTTACAATGGTAGGAGATCTACATATCCGTATCACCAAGCTTGCCTTCCACGCCAAGGAAAGTCCCTTCCGGACACGGACGAAGTCTTCAATCTTGTATCTTCATAGTCCAGGAGTCCGGCTGAAGGTATAGTCCGGCCATCCGGACACCCCCTAATCCAGGACTCCCTCAGTAGCCCCCGAACCAGGCTTCAATGACGATGAGTCCGGCGCGCAGATTGTCTTCGGAATTGCAAGGCGGGTTCTCCTCCAAATTCCGTGTACCTGTTGAATAAAGTCCGGTTTCTTGTAAATGTTGCGCTCCTTGGCTTCTACGCCCAATAATGGCCGTCTCCCACGTGTCAAACGAATATGAAAAGTCTGAGTGTTTTTACATCCACACCCCTAGCCGTGTAAATGAGCCGCCCATTTAAAGGGACGAGGATTTAGATCCAAACCACACCTTCTCCCCTTCGCGAGTGTTCATCAGAGTGCATCCGACAAAGGTCCATTCCACCATGGCCAGCCGTCGCAACTCCTCCTTTCGCCCTTCCAGCCCTCAGCCTGGATATTGGGAGAGATGCTCCATCCCGCATAGCGAGCTAGTGACGCTCCAGACCAAGGGATTTCTCCCCCCGGCCTATATGGTCCCGGTTCGAGCCGCTCTTGCCATCTGTAATGGCGGAGAGCAAGCGGAGAGCGCCCCTAATCCCTCCAAAGGAGAGCGGGTATGCCTTGTCCCTTATTTAATAAGAGGGCTCGGACTTCCAATCCATCCGTTTCTCCGGGGGCTCCTGGAGTTCTATGGCCTCCAGCTACACAATCTTACGCCTGCCTCCGTATTGCATATCGCGGGCTTCGTAGCCCTCTGCGAGCTGTTTTTCGGTGTTGAGGCTCATTTCGGGCCGTGGAAAGAGCTATTCTGCCTTGTGCCCCGTTCTCAAAAGGGGTCAATATATCAAGTGGGCGGAGCCGCAGTGTGGCGCAACGCCGGGACCGGATATCTATCTGGAACCCCAAAGAAGGCGTCCGAGGACTGGTCTTCGGAATGGTTTTACATAGAGGACGTCCCGCTGCCGGATCCTGTCCGGATCGGCCTCCCTAAGTTCGACAGTGCTCCACTAAAGAAGCGCCTAAGTTGGCGTCCACGGAGCCCTCAGAGGGAAAGTGAGAAGGACATCAGTTACCTGATGGGCCGGATAAGATTGCTAGCTCATTCTGGACTGACCATGATCGGGGTCATGGCCGCATGCATCATGCGAGGGGTGCAGCCGCTACAGTATAGAGGCCACCCCATGTGGGATTTCAACGGGGAGGACGACGCCTCCCACTACGGCCGTAAGGGACCGGATTCGGTTGCGGCCCTAACAAAGACCTTGTCCGCTTTGTACAAGGGAGAAGAGGAGGAATTTCTCCGCGTCAACCCACTGGGTGGATTTTCTATGTACAATCCCCCAAGCTGGGTAAGTGGTTTGCTTGCCCATCCGTTTTATATTCCCATTGTTAAATATTCAGTCTAACGACTTCAATGCAGGAACTGCGCCAGGCTGTTAAAGAAATAAACAGCCCTCCTCCACAACCCGAGGACCCAGGACGGTCCCTCGACCTGGCCTCTCAAGAGGATCCGGAATTATCTGTGGAGCTGATTGATGGAGTGTTCCATCAATTGAGCAAGGACAACGCCATGGTGGCCATTACGGCCGATTACCCAGGGCTAATCCCGGCCTCCCAGGTAACTGAGATCGAAGTCCCAGTACCCCGAATAGGGGTCCGCCCTCTCGTGTTTTTCAGTTTCCTGATTACAACCGAGCTTTGCAGGGGAGGTTTTTGAGACGGGAGGCCGAACCTGCGGCGACAAGCCAACGAGGGGCCGTAGGGCCCCGTGGGCAGAAAAGAGGTGCAGTCCGGACCAAGGCGTCAGCGCAAAGGTATGGTGCGCCCCCTTATCCCAGGTGTTATACCTTCAAGGCATATTAACACTCGTGCTCTCTTCAGGAAAAAGAGACCTCACCGGACTATATCCGGAGAGGCTGCCAATCGCGCCTCCACCAGCCAGGCTCCAAAGCCTGGTCCGGAGGCGGAGGCGAACACAAGGCGCGCACCGGACGCTCCTTCGATAGAGGATGTGGATAGGTTGTCTGCCACCAACTCTGAGGTGGAGAGTGCCATGAACCACAGGCATCGCCGGACAATTCTTCGCGACGCTTGTTTCTCCCGAGAGGCATTAGATGCCTTCAATTCGAGAGATGCGTACCTCCGTGCCGCTCAAAATGGTCTAGCCAGAGCCATGGAGCAATATGTAAAAGACATACGGGTAAGAAAATTTTGGTAATTATATATATATACCAGTAGCCCCCGAGACTTGAAACAGTTAGAATAACTGATTTAAGGATCATTTGTTAAGCAGGTTCTTACAGAAAAGAATTCCCTATTGTCCCAGGAGCTGGAAGAGTGTAAAGCCCAACTTGAGGCCGCACTAACCACGGCAAGGGAGCCCAAGGAGACCCCCTCTGGTAATATACACTTCGAAAGATAAGTATTTTGCGAAGCACGGCATGGGTGCGAATCTGACAAATGAAATTACAGATGGCGCCGGATTGAGTCCGGAAAGGCAACAACTCCTACGCTAGCTGAAGGCTGGTGAGAAGGTGCTGACAAAGGTGAGGCGGGAGAAGAACGATCTCCAAGATGCCAACACCAAGCTGGGCGTCGACCTGAAAGATGTTCGTGCCTAGCTGTCAGACTCCGTTAAGGAGAATCAGTGGCTTCGGCGCGGCATATTTAGTAAGTGCTTGAACGAACCTTTGAAAAAAAGTTCGGCGGGGAAGTCGACTAACAGAGTAATGTCTGTAGGTGTGCTAACAGGTCGTGCTGCAGAGGAGATGCCCGGTTCTACGGGTGACCTTCTTCCCGAGCTCTCGCAACTGCTCGAGCAAGTTCGGCAGGCGATGCAAGGCGTCGCCCAGGCCTTGTGGCCATCCATCTCCATGCCCGAAGGTCTTGGAGAGCTTGCGGAGAAGCTAAAGGGAGCACGGAGGCGCTTCCGATTGTGGAAGATATCGGCCTGCCGTCAAGGCGCTAGGGAGGCCTGGCACTACAAGAAATATGTCAACTTATGACCTTCTGTCAGTGACCCTCGAAGAATTGGTCATAAATTTATGACCATTTTAGACCAATTGGTCAAAAGCTGTCTGGGGGGCTCTAAACCCTAAACCATAACGACCATTTTGGTCAGAAAGGTCATAATTTCATTAAAGGAAATGGTCATAAAGCAAACAGCGCTAGTCCGCTACCTTATTTCTAGTTATTAACGACCAATATAGATGGTCATAGCCTTGTAAATTGTGGTGGGTTGCTATGACTAGGCGCCACCTCATCAGTTTTGCCTATGTGTCATGTCCATGTGGCAGTTCTTGCCCTAGGTTGTGAAGCAACTTATATTTCTGTCATTTCCAAAATTCCCAAACAAATCTCATAAATTCTTTGGGTCATATCTTCGTCAAATATGTAAAACCTTCCTTGCCTAGTTCAAAAATAATTCAACAATATTCATTTTCCTATTCTGTTCACAACAACAGTTTGTGAAGGAATTACCACTTTGACATGTCCAAATAGTATCCATTTTCTACACTCCTTTCCTATGCCCAAATAACCATCCTCCACCAAATGCCAGCTCAATACATTCATTATTTTCAGCCGAGCTTCAACATTCGTATTTATGTCCAGTGTGGTAGTTTGCAAAGCAAGTACCACCTAGGATCCTCCTTTTGAGCTGAAAATTTGTGAAGACGGTCTTCTTAGTAAATGATCATACTCAGCCAAAGCGCACGCCCATTAGCCATGTACATTTCCTGTACCGCTAATCAAACACTTGGCTGCTAATTCATGTTTGAGCATCGATCGGTCTCCTCGTGAGAATCTTATGTTGTAATTTTCTTCCTAGCACCTACCTGGGGAGTGCCCAACCCACTAGACATGCCTAGGCCACCCAGACCACATGGCAATGCCACGGTCACGCGGTGACCACGCGGCGGGCATGCGAGTTTACGTGCTCTAGAGTTGGAGCCCTCGGCCACCGTCCAAACCTCGACGTATCGCCACCAAACCATGTATTTATGATTAAATAGGTGCTTATGTAACTATAAATGATTTTTGGAAACAAATAAATAGCAAACTATGAGGCAGCTGCAGTTCAAATTTGACCTGCTTCCAACTGAGTCGGCGGAAATTTGTCTTTTTCACAAGAGGTGGATCAAAACTTTTTACACCCAACCATTTTGTCAATTGTGCATTAAATATGTACTAGTATTTTAGAAAAATGATTTGGTCCAATTTTGCAACAATTATTTTGGAGGTCCTTCACAAAAAAAACTCCTTTTGGGCACTCAAAAAATGGAAAATGGTTTTTTCGTCCAAAGAAAATGAAAACTTCCTTAAGCAACATTGTTTGCCATTCCAATATGCACCCTTGTGCACAATATGAGATCATTTGAACAAACTATGCCATGAATGTGGCCATAAGGTTGATCATTTGGCTTGAAAGCCATTGATCTCCACACGTGATAGCTCGTTTCTGAGAACACTTTTTTAAAATAATTTCCGTATTACAAGTTTGTTATTTTTCCTGGGAACTTGGCCACATATAATGACACAATGCGAAGGTTTCCCAATTTTTTTAATTTTTTTTGAATTTTTTATGCCTGTTTCAAAATGCGGTCAAAACGACGGGAATAACCGTTCCTAGCTAGTGGTTGAATCTTGGAATTTTTTTGGTGTTTCTATGATTAAATAGATACTTATGTACCTAGAAATGTTTTTTGAAAAAAATAAATAGCAAACTATGAGGCAACTGCAGTTCAAATTTGACCCGCTTCCTACTGAATCGGTGGCAATTTGTCTTTTTCACTAGAGGTGGATCAAAACTTTTGACACCCAACCATTTGGTCAATTGTGAATCAACTATGGCCTAGTATTTTAGAAAAATGATTTGGTCCAATTTTGCAACAAATATATGGTAGGTCCTTCACAAAAAGAACTCAATTCGGGCACTCGGAAAATGGAAAATGAATTTTCCGTGCAAAGAAAATGAAAACTCCCTTAGGCAACATTGTTTGGAATTCCAAGATGCACCCTTGTGCACAATATGAGATCATTTGAACAAACTATGCCATGAATGTGGCCGTAAGATTGATCATTTGGCTTGAAAACCTTGAATCTTCACGCGTGATAGCTCATTTCTGAGAACATTTTTTTAAAATAATTTCCGTATTACAAGTTTGTTATTTATCGTGAGAACTTGGTCACATATGATGGCACAATGCGAAGGTTTCCCAATTTTTTATTTTTTTTTGAATTTTCTATGCCCGTTTCAAAATGCGGTCAAAACGGCGGGAATGACCGTTCCTAGCTAGTGGTTGAATCTTGAATTTTTTTTTGGTGTTTCTCTTATTAAATAGGTACTTATGTACCTAGAAATGATTTTTGGAAAAAATAAATAGCAAACTATGAGGCAGCTGCAGTTCAAATTTGACCCGCTTCCAACTGAATCAGCGGGAATTTGTCTTTTTCATGAGAGGTGGATCAAACCTTTTTACACCCAACCATTTTGTCAATTGTGCATTAAATATGTCCTAGTATTTTAGAAAATTGATTTGGTCCAATTTTGTGACAATTATTTGGGAGGTCCTTCACAAAAAAACCTCCTTTCAGGCTCTCGGAAAATGGAAAATGGTTTTTTCGTCCAAAGAAAATGAAAACTTCCTTAGGCAACATTGTTTTCCATTCCAATATGCACCCTTGTGGACAATATGAGATCATTTGAACAAACTATGCCATGAATGTGGCCATAAGATTGATCATTTGGCTTGAAAGCCATGAATCTTCACCCATGATAGCTCATTTCTGAGAACACTTCTTTTTAAATAATTGCCGTATTACAAGTTTGTTATTTTTCCTGAAAACTTGGTCACATATGATGACACAATGCAAAGGTTTCCCAATTTTTGATTTTTTTTGAATTTTTTATGCCCGTTTCAAAATGCGGTCAAAACGGCGGGAATGACCGTTCCTAGCTAGTGGTTGAATCTTGGAATTTTTTTGGTGTTTCTCTGATTAAATAGGTACTTATGTACCTAGAAATAATTTTTGGAAAAAGTAAATAGCAAACTATGAGGCAGCTGCAGTTCAAATTTGACCCGCTTCCAGCTAAATCGGCGGGAATTTGTCTTTTTCACCAGAGGTGGATCAAGGCTTTTGACACCCAACCATTGTGTTAATTGTGCATTAAACATGGCCTAGTATTTTATAAAATGACTTGGTCCAATTTTGCAACAAATATATGGTAGATTCTTCACAAAAAACTCATTTTGGGCACTCGAAAAATGGAAAATGGCTCTTTTGTGCAATGAAAGTGAAAAACCCCCAAATCAACATTGTTTATCATCCCAAGATATACACATGTGCACACTATTTGTTCCTTTTAGCAAACTATAAGTGGTTAATATGTTGAATGTTTACCCTGAATTAGAGGGTGAAAATTATAAGAGAAACAAAAGAAAAAAACAAAACTACCTAAGCTTAATTCTAATTGGTAGAATCACTTGTGGCTTGGATCGATGACCTGGCATCCATCCGTCCATCTGTCCATCCATCCCATCCCACGGCAGCAAACCCCCTCTCTCTCGCGAACCCCACCCAACCCCCCTCTCTCTCGCGCAAACCCCACCCACGGCAGCAAGCCCTCCTCTCTCTCACGCTAACCCTAGCGCTGCACTCCTCCCTTGCCGCCGCCACCTCCGGCGCCAGATCCTGGCTGCCGCGTCTTCCTCCGACCTCGCCGCCGGTGCTCCCACCCTCTCCCCCCTCCCTCACCTCCCCTCACCTCATCGGAAGAGAAGACGGAGATCGCGCGCGCGAGCAGGTCAGGCGGCGGCGCCGGCTCCCAGATCCGCAAGGGCTTGGGCCTGGAGCTCCAGCCCCATGGCAGCGGCGGCGGCTGCGGTTGACAGGTACGCCATGGGCCTGGACCTGGAGTTCCGTCTCCTCCATGGGGTCGGCTTCCAGATCCGCGCCCCTATGGGTTGGACCTGGTGCTCCATCTCCATGGCGTCGTCTGCTTCCGCTCGGCCGTCTGCGTCCTTCTACTGCTCGTCGAGGTAAGATATTCTCCCGATTTGCTCTTCCTTTATCTTCAATTCCCTTACCTGATGCGTTGTGGCTTCCCTCCCTCATCACACAGAGCACCGTGGTCGTCGTCGCGGAGACCTCCAGGCCCCGGCTCCGCTGCCTGGCGCGTTTTCAGGTCGTCGGTCATCCACCTCCCACTCTCTCTTTTTGCCCCCCGCTCGATCCCATCTGCCTAGGTGGTAGCTCTGCGTAGCATCTGGTCCTTGCCATGCTCTGTGTGTCTGTCTTTAGAGATGCTCTGTGTGTCCATCTTTAGATGATTTGATTTGCATCCTAGAATCAATTCATTTGCAATCCATTTGATGTTTTGAATTCATTTGCACAATTAGATCGAGAACAATTGCCACCAAAAATACCTTGAGTGCTGCCTATGAATTGTCTCCTATGAAGAGGATGTAGCATCTCCACTTAATCCCCCCCTCCGCTGCTCAATTTTTCTAACTGTATATATGTGCTGTGTGGACCCCTAGCCATTAAAAAACTAGTTGTTAATTTCATTCGCTGCAGTCTCTCTTAAGTTAGCTCCCAGCTCTCACTTCCGTTTACTTGAATGTTTAGGGTGGTGGATGAACGAGACGAATGCATTGCGCTCCTAAGAAGATTCTGAACTGCCGAGGCTACCCAACTAGCTGCGAGTAGACAAGCGAGGCATGGCTTGGTTACTGACTGCGGTTACTGGTAAGAACCTTTTACATCCTGGTATAGCTCCAAGTGTACATTCACCACGGTTACTGCCTGTGTATAAACCAGTTTTCAATGTACTAGCGACATGTTTTAGCAATTAAAGTTGCAGTTTCTATAACTGAAATGCTACAAAAATAGGGGCCAAAGTGGCAGATTGTTTCTTTTTAAGGGGCAAAGTGGCAGATTAGTTGGTACTGTAGTAAGTTGCTTATGTTGGTGTGGCGCACTCAGTCATGTTTCTTTGCACTAGAATTTTCAAAAAACACATGATTTTTTTGGGGTGGTTGTCTGAACTGAATTGCTTAGAACTTTCCTATCCAAACAAGAGTTGCCATTTTTCAGTATAATATGAGATTTCTGTGATGAGTAGTCGGATCATTCCTACAGACTTTTGTTCTTTGATTTGAAAATTGTAGCTCACATAGTACAACAGTTGGTGTTGTAGCTGAGCACCTTTCTTTTTCTTCAGTATAGCCACATGTTTTTTCTTTAGCTCTCAAACTGCAGCTTACATGGTTGTGCTTTCTTAGCTCTTAGCTTTCTCAGTTCTTAAAATCCAGCTCAAATCGTTGTGAAATTTATCCTAGATAGACATTCAGTATTGTTCTATCTAGTTCTACTCGGACAAGTTTCTCAGTTTCATTGATCCTCTCTTTTTCAGCGCGAGCGCCGACGCGGCGGGGCGGGGCTTGCTCAGCCCGTTCGGGCTACTCGTGATGGTCAACGACGGCCTGTCAGAGCAGACCGCTGTCTACTTCTACCTGGTCAAGGGTGCGGACGGGAAGCTCAGCACTCACTTCTGCCAAGACGCCTTCAGGTATGCACACATCGATCTTAAATCTGCACGCGCTTCTAATTACAGTGTACTGCGCCATGTTGTTTTAGTATTTTTGATGTAATAACATCTTTTCTTGTGGGATGGAGGGAGTGGCATCTATCTATCTTACCTTGCTGAGAAACTACTTGCCATCTCAAATCATGTTTGTCAGGTCATTGAAGGCGAACATTCTCGTCAAGGCCGTTTACGGCAGCTTCATCCCTGTACTTGATGGAGAAAATATGTAAGTGAGAATACGTTTCTTAAAGTAAATTCAGAAGCGTCAGTCGACATATTAAGATTGATTGGTCTTTGACTCATCAGTTATTGATTTGATTTTGTCCTGGCGGGGCACTACTAGGCCAAGCAGAACAGGAAGAATGTCATGCCGGCCCGCATCATCAAGCACACCATGGAGATCATACACCTCCTCACCGACGCCAACCCCATATTCCCTTCTCTCCTTCCTTGAGATAGCTTGTATTATATGATGTCAGTTTAATGGATGAGAGTAGCAGTAGGATCGTATTTTTCTTCAGCTGCTGTCAATTGTCACTGTTTGCTGTTCCTTCAGATAGCTAGTATTAACTGGTTGCTTGCTTCTGTACCATGCTATCTATGGGTTATTACTTATTAGTATTGTTTATCCGACCATGAGCTTGAATGGTGTAGGAGTACAACAGCACCAGGTTAATTTGTAGAAGTGAGGTTACTGAATTTTTTCTATGCCATGGTACAATAATAATTCGAATGGTAGCCAGTTGACACGAGCTGTTTGGCCCAATTCCTGGTCTCTATTAGGGGGTAAAATTTATTACTTTTTGTATAGATTTGTTAGCAATGGATGAACTGATCAGGGAAACAGTTCTGAGCTGATCTGAAGTTCTGAATTGGTCCAGCACATCTGAATTTGGAGTGCTTTCTGTACTACAGTCAGTGCCTTAGTCTGTTCGGCAGTTTTCTGCTTCTCTACTGGTAGCTTAATTATAAGAATACAATTCTCACTAAATGTACTTTGCATTCTTACTGTATCTACTGTTGCCACAATCATTCTTGTACCAACTTATTTATCATAGCTAAACAATAAACTGTAGAGGCAATTTTGCAGCCTGTCAATGCCACCAGGATAACAATGACCCTTGCCCTGTTAATTTATAGTACTTCTGCTCTGCTGTGCTCCTCAAGGTACCCTCATCTTTGATTTCTTCCGTTCAACTCTCTGATGCTGCTTTCCTTCCTCGTGCAGGCACGCCCCGATGCTCCCCTCGGTCTGGGCACCCGATGCCAGGCAGGCTGTGGATGCCCCAGACCTCAAGGCCGGCCGTGCTACTCCAGCTGCTCCTGCCCCGGCCATGCTCAACTTCGCTCCTGGTCAGTTGCCGCAGGTGAGACACTTGCCTCCATGCTTGGATGATTCTACCTGCTCACTTAGTATCATACTTGAACCTATGCGTACATGGTACATATAATTTGACTGAAACTATAGTTTTTGTAGTTTTACTTTGTGTTCTTATAGTTTTACTGAAACTGTAGAAATGACTGATGCACGAATATTGAGAATAGAGAAGCAGCCTCAAGCTGATGTTGCAACAACTGGAAACGATGTGTCTAAATTATTGAGAATATGTTCTTTGATTTAGTGCTGATGCACAAAAACCTTCTCTACAATATATTAACTGGTCATATTCTACTTCTGTAGCTATACCTTCTCTGTGAGGCCATGACTGCTCAAACAAAAAGAAAAAGCTCTCAACTATTTGTTTATCCTGGTCCCTTTGATCAACGTAGTTTTACTGAAACTGTAGTTGGTACTTCCTTAGTGTTCAGTACATGGTACATATAGAGCTGCGTATAGCAATTACAAGAGGCATTCTCTTGTTGATGTCATTGTCTCAATACCTTTGCACATGTAAAATATGTTGACAAAGTGTTAAGTTGGATTACCGCCTCATGTTGATGGCATTGTCTCTAAACATTTAATAATGTTTCTTTTTGGTGATCTGGGTCAGGATATAATGTTGTTTAGGCTGCTGCTGCTGTGACGGAAGATCAGAAGAGGCCTGGAGATGCGCACTACCGTTTTAGTTGATGTTGCACCATGTTTTGGTGCTTGAGTATCTGTTTTTGCTTGTAAGCACACTTGTATGTGCTTGTGTATCTATTTTTGCTTGTTTTAGTTGATGTTGGACGTGCGGATTGTATGCGCTGTTGTGTGTATTTGGCTGAATGATTTCTAAATTTAATCATTTAATCAAGAGAATTATTGAGTGTTTGCTGTTCAAGTGTGTAAACTAGAAATCGGTGAATAAAAAGACCAAATGGTCTATTGAACCAAATAATATATGGGCTCTAAAAAGGCTACGGCCCAAATAATAGTGGACTGGAACATTGTTTACTTCTGGGAAACCTGAACAAAAAGGCTTAACGAAATGGTCCGCAAAAGGGCCTTGGCCTAGAAAATTAAAAGGCTGAATTGTTGGGCTTGGCCCATGAAGTCGACCAAAAATTCACAGGAAAAAATATATAAAAAGGCTGAATTAATGGGCTCGGCCCATATAAACACCGAATTGGACCGGGCTGAATCTTGTGCCACGTCAGATTGCCACGCTGGATGCCTACGTGGCCTGGGGAGGTTGCTAGTGACCAAAACAAAACAGTAGACGTATTTTGGTCGTAAACGTCTTCGACCATTCCAGAAGAAAGGTCGCTATAGTCAGTTTATGATGGCCAGCTTTTGACCTTATGTTTTTGGTCACAAAAAGGTCACAAATGGAAATTTGTGACCATTCAGTGACCAATAGTGGTGGTCACAAGTTGACATATTTCTTGTAGTGTGGGCCATGGTAAAGACGTGGTACACAAAGGCTGACCCCAACCACATGGCCGAGGTCGGTCCTGTGGGGCCCGATGGGAAGGAGATCCCTGTAAGCTTAGTATACGGCCAAGTAGATTTGGCCGCAAAGTATTCCCAGTAGGACTGTAGATTAGACAGCCTGTTAGATGGTATTGAAGAGGAATACAATCAGTCATAATGACTATGTAATTTAATTGACATTTATAATGCCTTCTAGCCGGATTGTAGATCATTTGTCATGGCCGACCTTTTCGCTTCAGCCTTGGGACCTGATGGTCCGGAGTGTGTCCGAATTCCCATGCGGATATATAAGAACCGGGGAATGCATGGAGACCAGGCGTAGGGGTCATTAGTGCGTGAACAGACAAGTGCCCGACTAGTTATGTTATATTACATGGTTAGTAAGAAACATCTTCCAGGGAGAATAGTTCCGTTAGGGGTTCCTTTCCCTGGGAGGCATGCCCTAAAGTGCATGCCCATTCTGCGAAAAAGACGCAAGAAAAAGCATCTGGGGGCGCATAAATAAATAAGTGAAAAGACCGTCTTTTAGGTCACCGACCGAATATTCCCTTAAGAACGCTAGCTTTCGGCTTCACCCAGTCTGAGGTACACATCCGGCTGATCCGGCAGTAAAAATCGCAGAGGTGCTCCCTTTATCGCCTAGCCGAATAATCGGGAACGTAGGGGTAAGCACAGGAGCCAGGCAACTCAGCTTGGCCAAAACTTAAGTCATATCGATGCATATAATGGTGAAATAAAAGGTACATGCGGAAGTGTAACACATGTGTTGGGCATGAAGCCCGTATAAATAAGCTTCTGTTAAAAGAAGCCCCCAGGTTTAATGAGTGTGAATAGCACGTCATTTGATGAGCCTTTAAAGGCTATAAGAGAAAGGAAGGGGAGAAGGAGAGAAATGTAAGACATATAGTATATAAAAAATGGACAGATGAAGGAGATGAACACAGAGTCCGGCGCTAGGCATAGAATCTTCGGAGACGGGCTGCGTTCCATGGGTTCGGCTCGAGTCGGTTATCCGATGCATCTCGCAGGCGGTACGCTCCACCAGTCAGGGCTTGGTCAATTATGAAGGGACCTTCCCACTTGGGCTTGAGTTTTTCCTTTTTCTTGTCCGGCAGGCGTAGAACTAATTCGCCAATGTTGTAATTTTTGGCCCGTACTTCTCTGCTTTGGTATCTTCGAGCCTGTTATTGATAGAATGCGGAACTGGCTTTTGCCACATCACGCTCCTCCTCCAATGCGTCCAAACTGTCCTGCCGATCGAGCTCGGCTTCTCTTTCTTCGTACATGCGCACTCGAGGTGAGTCATGAATTAGGTCGCAAGGCAAAACTGCCTCTGCGCCGTACACCATAAAGAATGGTGTGTATCCGGTGGTGCGATTCGGCGTGGTCCGCAGCCCCCAGAGTACGGAGTCGAGCTCCTCTACCTAGTGCGTGTTAGATTCCTTGAGGGACCGCACTAATCTGGGTTTGATGCCGCTCATGATAAGACCATTTGCACGTTCGACCTCGCCGTTAGTTTGTGGGTGATAGACGGAAGCATAATCGAGCTTGATGCCCATGTTTTTGCACCAGAGTTTTACCTCGTCGGCCGTAAAGTTCGTGCCGTTATCAGTGATGATGATGTTGGCGACGCTGTAACGGTGTACAACCCCGGATATAAAGTCTATCACCAGTCCGGATTCGGCCGTCTTAACAGGCTTGGCTTCTATCCATTTGGTGAACTTATCCACCATGACCAGTAAGTATTTTTGCTTGTGGGTTCCGCCTTTAAGGGGTCCGACCATGTCAAGCCCCCAGACCGCGAAGGGCCAAGTGATGGGGATAGTTTGGAGGGAGGTGGGTGGCATATGGCTTTGGTTTGCAAAGAGCTGGCAACCGACGCATCGTTGGACTAAGTCCTGGGCGTCTGGCCGGGCCGTCGGCAAATAAAAGCCTGTACGGAAGGCCTTGCTTACAAGGGACCGAGCTGCAGCGTGATGACCGCCGAGTTCGGCATGAATTTCTGCCAGGAGGTTCCGCCCTTCCTCTTCGGAGATGCACCTTTGGAGGACTCCGGTAGTGCTTTTCTTATAAAGCTCTCCCTCGTGGACTTTGTAGGCTTTGGATCGCCGCACTATGCAGCGTGCCTCATTTTGGTCCTCGGGGAGTTCCTGCCTAGTAAGGTAGGCGAGGAATGGTTCTGTCCATGGGGCGATGACGGCCATTATTACGTGGGCTGAAAGTGTTATTTCATTGGCAGAGCCTCCGATTGTGTCAGAATGTTCGGTGTCAGGCAGTGCGGTTGGGTCCGGGCTGTTATTGTTCGGCTCCCCTTCCCATACTACGGATGGCTTGAACAACCTTTCCAAGAAGATGTTGGGGGGGACTACATCACGTTTTGCGCCGATGCGTGCCAGGACATCTGTCGCCTGATTATTTTCCCGGGATATATGGTGAAATTCAAGCCCTTCGAACCGAGCTGACATTTTTAGGACGGCGTTGCGGTAAGCTGCCATTTTTGGATCCTTGGCAACGAAGTCTCCATTTATTTGGGATATTGCGAGGTTCGAGTCCCCGCGCACCTCTAGGCGTTGAATGCCCATGGATACTGCCATCCGGAGACCATGTAAAAGGGCCTCATATTCGGCTGCATTGTTGGAGTCTATGTACATAATCTGGAGTACGTATTGAACTGTGTCTCCTGTGGGGGACGTCAAAACGACGCCAGCCCCTAGTCCGGCCAACATCTTGGAGCCGTCGAAATGCATGATCCAATTTGAATATGTGCCGTACTCTTTAGAGAGTTCGGCCTCCGTCCATTCTGCGACAAAGTCGGCCAAAACTTGCGACTTGATGGCTCGCCGTGGCTTATAAGTTATGTCGAACGGGAGGAGCTCAATGGCCCATTTTGCAATCCGGCCCGTTGCGTCACGGTTATTTATAATATCGTTAAGTGGTACTTCCGAGGCTACTGTTATTGAACACTCTTGAAAGTAGTGTCGTAGCTTCCGGGATGCCATGAATACCGCGTAAGCAATCTTTTGATAATGCGGGTACCGTGATTTGCACGGAGTGAGGACAGTGGACACATAATAGACCGGCTTTTGAAGGGGGGAATTTGTGTCCGTCCGTTTCTCGTTCGATGACGAGTGCTTACAACCTGATGTGTTGCTGCAATGTACAATAGCATTGGTTCACCAATGTTTGGCGCGGCCAGGACTAGGTTTGTTGCCAATATGGCTTTTATTTCGTCGAGTCTGGTCGTGGCTGCATCCGTCCATTCGAAGTGTTCGGTGCATCGAAGGAGGCGGTAAAGGGGTAGGGCCTTTTCTCCCAAGCGGGAGATAAAGCGGCTCAGAGCCGCCACGCATCCGATTAACTTTTGTATTTGTTTGAGGTCCTTTGGGATATCCAATTGTGACAGAGCTTGGATCTTGGCTGGATTTGCTTCAATTCCTCTACCGGATACAATGAAGCCCAGGAGCTTTCCGGCTGGGATGCCGAAAACGCATTTTTCCGGGTTGAGCTTGATGTCGTATGTTCGGAGGTTATCAAATGTGAGCCTCAAGTCGTCTACTAGAGATTCGACATGTCTTGTTTTGATGACCACATCATCTACATATGCCTCCACTGTTTTGCCCATCTGGTTTGCCAGACATGTCTGAATCATGCGCTGATATGTTGCGCCGACGTTTTTGAGCCCGAAGGGCATTGTGTTGAAGCAGAATGGGCCGTATGGTGTGATAAATGCCGTTGCGGCTTGGTCTGATTCTGCCACCTTGACTTGATGGTAGCCGGAATATGCGTCGAGGAAACACAACGAATCGTGTCCTGCGGTAGCGTCGATAATTTGATCGATGCGGGGGAGGGGGAAGGGATCCTTTGGGCAAGCCTTGTTAAGGTCTTTAAAATCAACGCACAGGCACCGGGATTTGTCCTTCTTTGGTACCATCACCAGGTTTGCTAGCCAGTCCGGATGTTTTATATCTCTGATGAATCCGGCCTCCAATAGCTTTGCTAGCTCCTCTCCCATGGCCTATCTCTTAGGTTCGGAAAAATGCCGAAGAGCTTGTTTGACCGGTTTGAATCCTTTTAGGATATTTAAGCTGTGATCGGCCAGCCTGCGTGGGATTCCTGGCATGTCTAAAGGGTGCCAAGCGAAAATGTCCCAGTTCTCTCGTAGGAACTCTCGCAGTGCGGCGTCTACATCAGGGTTTAACTGTGCCCCGATGGAAGCTGTTTTATTGGGGTCCGTTGGATGGACCTGGAATTTGACTATTTCGTCCGCCGGTTTAAAGGAGGTGGACCTGGATCTTTTGTCGAGTACCACATCGTCCCTACTCACCCTGGAGCGCAGCGCAGTCAGTTCCTCAGCTGCTAGGGCTTCGGATAGTGCCTCGAGGGCCAGTGCGGCTGTCTTGTTTTCGGTGCGGAGTGCTATGTCCGGATCACTAGCGAGAGTGATGATCCCGTTAGGCCCGGGCATCTTAAGCTTCATGTACCCGTAATGGGGTATTGCTTGGAAGATTGTAAACGCTTCCCGCCCTAGTAGAGCGTAATAACCGCTGCTGAACCAAGCCACATGGAACGTGACCTCTTCGGACCTGTAATTATCCGGCATGCCGAACACCACATCTAGTGTGATTTTTCCTGTACAGCGCGCTTCCCGACTGGGGATTATTCCTCTAAAGGTTGTGCTGCTTCACTCAATGCGGTTCCAGTCTATTTCCATTTTTTGAAGGGTTTCCTCATGAATGAGGTTCAATCCGCTGCCGTCGTCCATGAGTACCTTGGTAAGACGAAAGCCATCCTCTATTAGACTGAGGACCAATGCGGCTGGTGCTCGGGCTGTTCGAAATTTAGGTTTATCACTGGTGTTAAAGGTAATAGCCGTGTCACTCCATGGGTTTATTGTTGCTACTTGGTAGACTTCGGCAAGGCTGCGGAGTGTCCTTTTTCGTATATTATTTGATGCGAAAGTCTCGAAGACTGTTAATACCGTATTGGTGTCTCTGGGGTGGCTTTCTGTGGCCTCCGGAATTAGGAGATCTTCGCCAATTTTGGCCACCTGCCGGAGTATCCAACATGTTCTAAGGCTGTGAGTTGGTGTGGCGTCCTCTATACTGTGAATTTTACAGGGTCCGTTAAGCCATCCTTCCAGTACGGTTCCATGCCCTGTAGAGGGTTTTTGTTTTTTGGTGTTTGACCCGGGTGTCTGGCGATGATGCACCCTTTTATTTCGGACTGGGTTTGCATTCAGGGCCGGATCGTCCCAAAATTTTATTTTGGTTTTCCAGGCGCTTTCCATCGCACAGTATTTCGTACAATGGACGCCAAGTCAGCGAAGCGTGTAATATCACGGCGACTTATGGCGTTGAGGATTCCCTTGTCCGTGCAATTATTGCAGAACATTGAGATTGCGTCTTCCTCGTGGCAGTCCCTTATCCTGTTCCTAACCAGGAGGAATCTGGCCCAGTAATGATGTATTGTTTCTTCGGGCTCTTGCCTGATTTGGGATAGATCGCTTATGTTCGGGTGGGTGGGTGGAATTAAATCTGAAGCCTCACCCCATCTGAGGCTCAGAGGCCGAGGAATTTCCGAACTCGAAAATTTGGATTCCTGGATGTTGTCCAATGAATCCAGCCCGTCGCCTGACTCTGAGTTCAGGTCTTGAGTGATATCCTCCCCTCGGCGGGTATCCGGCTTGGAGGGATCGGGAATCCAGATGTAGCTAGTCCTTAAGATAGATGAAGGGTCGCCGCACTGTCCCTCTACCACGTCAACGTGATGGGTGACTTGGGGAGAGTTAATCTCTCTCAGATCGGGCTTAGGCCCAATCTGGTCGTAATCCGTAGCGACTCCCAGGGCGGCGATGCAATCCAAGAGCTCGTTTATGGAGGAGAGCTCCATTGGATCTAACTGCTCGGCAAGTTTCGAGCTGACATGAAGATTGTTTTCGATGGCTCGAGAGGTCATCGTCGGCGCAGAAGCCGAACAGGCGGTCATGAGAAAACCACCTAGCCGGAGGGTTTGGCCAACAGCCAAAGCTCCCTTAGCAACGGTGTCGTCTTTAAAGACGGGGCGAGGCATCCTTCCTGATGGCGATGACATAGAGGAACTCTCAATGAAAGCACCAATGTTGGTGTCAAAATCGACGGATCTCGGGTAGGGAGTCCCGAACTGTGCGTCTAGGCCGAATGGTAACAGGAGGCAAGGGACACGAAGTTTTACCCAGGTTCGGGCCCTCTTGATGGAGGTAAAATCCTACGTCCTGCTTGATTAATATTGATGATATGGGTAGTACAAGAGTAGATCTACCACGAGATCGGAGAGGCTAAACCCTAGAAGCTAGCCTATGGTATGATTGTTGTTCTGTATGTTGTCCTACGGACTAAAGCCCTCCGGTTTATATAGACACCGGAGAGGGTTAGGGTTACACAAAGTCGGTTACAATTGTAGGAGATCTACATATCCGTATCGCCAAGCTTGCCTTCCACGCCAAGGAAAGTCCCTTCCGGACATGGGACGAAGTCTTCAATCTTGTATCTTCATAGTCCAGGAGTCCGGCTGAAGGTATAGTCCGGCCATCCGGACACCCCCTAATCCAGGACTCCCTCAGTGGGGCTGGAGGCCTTACCCCCAATTGTCCCACTCGGGATGACATCATTGCCTATATGGAGGGATTCCAGATCCTGTAACCGAGGGGTGACGGATGAGCTGCTGCCTCCAGGACCAGCCGGATGTTGATGACATGCAGCAGAGGTGTGCCATGCGGGCGGCCAAGCTTCGTGACATTGAGGTCACTACTGGTATATCGGTCAACACTTCCAATTCCATTTTGCATTTTTCCAATGATGAGATTATTAATAATGCAAATCAGTTAGGAGTTTCACTAGGTAGTAACGGAAGTGAAATCTCTAAATTCGTTAATGATCTCCTGGACCTTGAAGCGGAACGCGCTTTATAACTGATTCGAAACCTAGCAGCGGTCAAACCTATGAACGATTCCGACATAGATGCATTGGGAGTCAGGGTTCTCGATAGTTTCTGTGCCGATCTTGCCCCATCCCTTCCTGAGACAGAGGAGAATGATGGGTCTATTTCTCTACGGGAGTCTACCCATATCGAGTGTCAGGCAGTTGGGTCCATGGAGCCCGGTTGTGAGGACCGGGTGGAGGATCAAAACAAGCCTAAACACAAGTGGAAGCAAAAGATTTATCCAGCTTTGGCTGTGCGTCGAAGTGCTGGGAACCGTACGACTAAAAAGCTCATGACGAAATATGAGAGGAATCTTTTGGAATAGCAGAGGTGTGACAGACTTTGCTAAAAGAAGGTTTCTAGCTGATGCTTCTATCGAATATAAGTTGGATTTTATCGCCCTCTCTGAAACTGGAAGGGACAATTTTACCCCCCAGTTTCTAAGTACTTTATCGGGAGGTGTCGACTTTGATTGGCATTGCTTACCTCCGAGGGGAAGATCTGGTGGGATCTTACTTGGGTTAAAATGTGAATCATTGGAGGTCCGAAGTGTGGTTATGGGAGATTTCGCTGTTAAGTTCCGAGTTAGATAGAAGGCCGATCGGTTTAATTGGGCATTGGTGGCGGTAGGCGCCGCGCAGCCAGAACTCAAACCAGAGTTTTTGGCTGATCTTGTCCGTATTTGTGGTAGTGAGCAGCTTCCAATTTTAGTTGGGGGCGACTTTAACATTATTAGAAGGAGAGAGGAAAAGAACGATGATACCTTTGGCGGCGGATGGTTGTTTATGTTTAATCCCATTATTGAAAGCTCAGATCTAAGAGAGATAGAGCTTTCGGGTAGAAAATTCACTTGGGCTAATACATTGCCAAACCTGACGTTCGAGAAGTTGGATCGTGTCCTCGCGAGCGTCGAATTGGAGCGGAAATTTCCCCTGGTAACAGTCCAAGCGTTATCGGGCGCGATCTTCGACCACACCCCTCTGCTGGTTGACTCTGGTGAGGCAACGCATGTGGGGAATAAAAACACCTTTTCTTCCAAATTGGCATGGTTTGAAAGAGAAGGTTTTTTGGATCTGATAGCTAGGGAATGGGCTAAAGATGCTAGAGGGAGGATGTCAGTTGAAAGATGGCAGAATAAGATAAGGCATTTAAGAAGCTTCTTACGTGGGTGGGCTAAGCATCCGAGTGGGATTTATAAGGTTGAAAATTAAAGGCTCCTTACACTTATTCAGTCCCTAGAATTAAAAGCCCAGTCCATAATTCTTGACACCAGGGAGCTGGAAACTAAAATGGACGTGGAAATGAGATTGAAAGAACTCCTGTGAGAGGAGGAATTAAAGTGGCCATTGTGATACGTCTCCGTCGTATCTACTTTTCCAAACACCTTTGCCCTTGTTTTGGACTCTAACTTGCATGATTTGAATGGAACTAACCCGGACTGACGCTGTTTTCTGCAGAATTGCCATGCTGTTATTTATGTGCAGAAACAAAAGTTCTCGGAATGACCTGAAACTCCACGAAGATTATTTTTGGAAATAATAAAAAAATACTGGCAAAGAATCAAGGCCAGGGGACCACACCCTAGCCACGAGGGTGGGGGCGCGCCTACCCCCCTGGGCGCGCCCCCTACCTCGTGGGCCCCCTGGAGCTCCACCAACGTCAACTCCAACTCCATATATTCGTGTTCGGGGAGAAAAAAATCAAGGAGAAAGATTCATCGCGTTTTATGATACGGAGCCGCTGCCAAGCCCTAAACTCTCTCGGGAGGGCTGATCGGGAGTCCATTCGAGGCTCTGGAGAGGGGAATCCGTTGTCGTCGTCATCATCAACCATCCTCCATCACCAATTTCATGCTGCTCACCGCCGTGCGTGAGTAATTCCATCGTAGGCTTGCTGGACGGTGATGGGTTGGATGAGATTTATCATGTAATCGACTTAGTTTTGTTAGGCTTTGATCCCTAGTATCCACTATGTTCTGAGATTGATGTTGCTATGAATTTGCTATGCTTAATGCTTGTCACTAGGGCCCGGGTGCCATGATTTCAGATCTGAACCTAATATGTTTTCATGAATATATGTGAGTTCTTGATCCTATCTTGCAAGTCTATAGTCACCTACTATGTGTTATGATCCGGCAACCCCGAAGTGACAATAATCGGGACCACTCCCGGGATGACCATAGTTTGAGGAGTTCATGTATTCACCATGTGTTAATGCTTTGGTCCTGGTACTCTATTAAAAGGAGGCCTTAATATCCCTTAGTTTCGCTAGGACCCCGCTGCCACGGGAGGGTAGGACCAAAAGATGCCATGCAAGTTCTTTTCCATAAGCACGTATGACTATATTTGGAATACATGCCTACATTACATTGATTAATTGGAGCTAGTTCTGTGTCACCCTAGGTTATGACTGTTACATGATGAACCACATCCGGCATAATTCTCCATCACCGATCCATTGCCTACGAGCTTTCCATATATTGTTCTTCGCTTATTTACTTTTCCGTTGCTATTGTTATCATCACTATAAAACACCAAAACTATTACTTTTGCTACAGTTACCTTTTACCACCGTTACCACTACTATCATATTACTTTGCTACTAAACACTTTGCTGCAGATATTAAGTTTCCAGGTGTGGTTGAATTGACAACTCAGCTGCTAATACTTGAGAATATTCTTTGGCTCCCCTTGTGTCGAATCAGTAAATTTGGGTTGAATACTCTACCCTCGAAAACTGTTGTGATCCCCTATACTTGTGGGTTAAAGACTATTTTCTGGCGCCGTTGCCGGGGAGCATAGATCTATTCTTTGGGTCACTTGGGATTTATTCTGCTGGTCACTATGAAGAACTGGAAAGACGCAAAAACAAAAATTTATCCGTCAACTACGAGGGGAGGTAAGGAACTGCCATCTAGCTCTGCACCTGATATCTTTTATAATGGACTAACCGATGCTTCCAGAGACCACCTGGATAGTTGTGCTGGTTCTGTTTTCAGGGAAAGAACACCGGATTAATCTGAAATTCTATTGAATAATATGTTGACAAATGAAAATAATTGGACACTTCCTGAGCCATCTCCTGAGCCAATTCCTAAACCAACTCCGAAGAAAAGGGGTGTTCTATTTCTCAGTCCTGAAGATATGCAAGAGGCAAAGAAATCCATGAAAGAAAAGGGTATTAAAGATGAAGATGTTAAGAATTTACCTCCTATTGAAGAAATGCATGGTCTTAATTTACCGCCTTTTGAATAAATACATGGTTTTAATCCATCACATATTGAAGTAACACATGGTCTTGATAACCCGTCACAGGTAGTAAAGGTAAATTCTCTCTATAGATATGATAAAGCTGAATTCCCTCCTACTAAGTTTGCTAGCCAATGTTTGGATGAGTTTGATAACTTTATGGTTAAGCAAGAAGACTTCAATGCTTATTTTGGTAGACAATTGAGACAAAATGCTTATATGATTGAACACTTGGGTGATTATATGTCTAGAGTTAAAGGTGAACTTAAACTCCTTAGTAAACATGCTTTTATGGTTACCACTCAAGTAGAACGAGTACTTAAAGCTCAGAATGATTTGCTCAATGAATTAAATAGTAAGAAGAATGATAATGTTGTTAGAGTTATGACTAGAGGTGGTAAAATGACCCAGGAACCTTTGTATCCTTAGGGCCATCCTAAGATAATTGAGCAAGATTCTCACAGAAATGATATTGATGCACCTAGTTCTTCTAAGAGGAAGAAAAAGAAAAATGACAGGACTTTGCATGCTTCTAGTGAACCTGTTATTGACACACCTGAGAATCCCAATGATATCTCTATTTATGATGCTGAAACACAATCTGGTAATGAACATGAAACTAGTGATAATGTTCATGTTGATGCTCAACCTAGCAATGATAATGATGTAGAAGCTAAACCTGTATTTGATCTTGATAACCCACAATCAAAGAATCAATGTTACGATAAGAGAGACTTTGTTGCTAGGAAACACGGTAAGGAAAGAGAGCCTTGGGTTTAGAAAACCATGCCTTTTCCTCCTAAGCCATCCAAGAAAAAGGATGGTGAGGATTTTGAGCACTTTGCTGAAATGATTAGACCTATCTTTTTGCCTATGCGTTTGACTGATATTCTTAAAATGAATCCGTATGCTAAGTACATGAAAGGTATTGTTACTAATAAAAGAAAGATACCGGAAGCTGAAATTTCCACCATGCTTGCTAATTATAATTTTAAGGGTGGAATACCTAAGAAACTAGGAGATCCAGGAGTACCAACTATACCATGCTCCATTAAAAGAAACTATGTTAAAAACTACTTTATGTGATCTTGGAGCCGGTGTTAGTGTTATGCCTCTCTCTTTATATCGTAGACTTGATTTGAATAAGTTGAGACCTACTGAAAAATCTTTGCAAATGGCTGATAAATCAACTGCTATACCTGTCAGTATTTGTGAGGATGTGCCTGTTGTGGTTGCAAACGTTACTATTTTAATGAACTTTGTTATTCTTGATATTCCCAAGGACGATAGTATGTCTATTATTCTTGGAAGACCCTTTTTGAATACTGCAGGGGCTGTTATTGATTGCAACAAAGGCAATGTCACTTTTTATGTTAATGGTAATGAGCATACGGTACACTTTCCGAGGAAACAACCTCAAGTCCACAATATCAATTCTATTGGAAAAATTCCATCGATTATTTTTGGAGGTTTGGAATTTCCTCTTCCTACTGTCGAGAAGAAATATGACATTCTTATTATTGGGGATGTGCATATCCCCATTGAGGTAACATAGTGTCATTCGAAATTTCTCCGGTTTCATGTTACTCGAAATGAGTTTGTTAACAAGACTTGATCAACCTTGTTAGTGGATTCCTTTTGAGGAGCATGAGATGGATGAAGTTAGAAAGCACAACCTTCTGTACCCTCCTTTTATTTTTTGTTATTTAGTTGAAATAAAGTAAAAATAGTATTTTCTGTTAGTTTTCTGAATTATCCGTGCATAAAAATACCCAGAAAATAAAAGTTCTCCAAATGCCCTGCCAATTTAATATGATTTTTTCTGGAATATTTGAGAATATCTGGCAGTGGGAACACAACAGGGGGAGCACACTAGTAGAAAAAGGGTCAAACGTGAAGCACATTAGTGCCGGTTTGTATTTGAGCCGGTACTAATGGTACCATTAGTGCCGGTTCGAACGGATTTGCATTAATGCCGGTTCGTGTTGAACCTTTAGTACCGGTTCATGCACGAACCGGTACTAAAGGGGTGGTGGCAGGCTGGCGTCAGGCCGGGGCCCCACGATCACCTTTAGTACCGGTTCGTGGCACGAACCGGTACTAAAGGTCTAACCTATAGTACCGGTTCGTGCCATGAACCGGTACTAAAGGTCCCATTTTCAAACTCTACCCCCCCCCATGGATCGCCTTTTCAGTTTTAAAAAAAATAAAAGAAAATAATGGAAATGTCAAAAAAATAAAAGAAAATAAGTTTCTCATGTGATATGTGGTCTAGTTGTTGGGAAAATTTGCAAATGTGAATTTTGACTTTATTTGCAAAATCTCTCTGAAATTTGTAAAAATGGGCATAACTTTTGCATACTAACTCGGATGAAAACGTTTTTTATATGAAAAATCATCTACTCGAAAAGTTACATCCGAATTTAACGGGGGGAACCCCGTTAAACATTTGCAAAATCCTCAAAAACCTAATAGAAAAAAGTTACGGGGCTTTTAAGATCTAGAGTGGAAAAAATTGAAAAATATTCAAACAGTGGGCAAACTGTGGTCAAACAATGGTCAAACTAATTATTCTAGAATATTAGTGTTACTAAATAATTATTTTAGTTATTTCAATTTTGGTCAAATCTGGTCAAACTGTGGTCAAACAATGGTCAAACTAATTATTCAAGAAATATTAGTGTTACTAAATAATTATTGTTTTTAAAACAATAGTTTCAAACTCAAACAGTGAAATGTGTCACTTCATGCTCAAGCAAAATTCCTGAAGGTTAATAGGATTGACATCTTACTATTGTCAGGAAAACAACAAGTGCAGACTCGGAAACGAAGGAGAATAGAACCTGAAAGTTAAGCGTGCTCGGGCTGGAGTAGTGAGAGGGATGGGTGACCGGTCGGGAAGTTAGATGATTTGGAATGAGTGATCCACACTTGAGCAGTTAAGAGAGGTGATTAGAGACTAAATCATCAAATAATTCAGAAAAAATAAAAATAAAAACAAATTTTTTCCCAAAATTTTTAAAAAAAAAATCAAAAAAAATATCTTTAGTACCGGTTGGTAACACCAACCGGTACTAAAGGTCCCCCGTACCAGGGCGCGAGCTCACGCCACGTGGTGGCACTTTAGCGCCGGTTCGTGCCGAACCGGTACTAAAGGGGGGGCCTTTAGTGCCGAAACTTTAGTGCCGGTTCCATAACTGGCACTAAAGGCCCGTACAAACCGGTAGTCCGTTTTCTACTAGTGGCAAGCACCTGGCCATGAGGGTCCAGGGCGCGCCCACCCCCCTGGGTGCGCCCCTGCCTCGTGGGCCCATGGTGGCTCCCCTCCACTTATTCCTGCACCCACACTTCCTCTTCCTCCCAAAAAATCGACCATCCAGCTCAAGCACGAGTTCTAGCTCATTTTGCTGCGATTTTCGATCTCCTTGCTCAAAGCACCTCTCACAAAACTGCTTTGGGGGATTGTTGCTTGGTATGTGACTCCTCCATTGGTCCAGTTAGTTTTTGTTCTAGTACTTTATTCATTGCAAATTTGTGCTGCCTAGGTGACCATGTTCTTGAGCTTGCATGTCAAATTTATATGGTTCCAAGTAGTTTTAATGCATGATATAGGTCCTAGGCACTTATAGGAGTAGTTGCTATCAATTTTTTTGAGCTTGGTTCACTTTTATTTGAAGTTACTAAAAATTTCAGAATTTTTCAGAAAATAATGAAGAGATTTTTGAGGGGCTCATCGAGCCGAAGCTCGAAGGAAAAGCAAAATGAAGAAGCAGAGAGGCCCAAATATAATCTGCCTCACACCACGGAGGTTCGGCCATGTGAATGGCCTTCTAATGATTTCTTGAGAGCAGCTGGGATTTATGATGGTTTTTATGAATTGGCTAAGAATGCAGGCCTTACCGACTTCCTCCGCGACCAACGCGAACAGTATCTCTTACTCACCAATACTTTTGTGCAAAACTTCTACTATTATCCTAGGGAATCACCTCCTTCAGTAGAGTTTGATTTATATGATGTGGTTAAGAAGATGTCACTATATGAATTTTGCAGGGTTTGCAAAATACCTTTTGAGGGTAGCTTAGAGGAACCACATCATAGAGATGTGGACAAGTTTATTCACACTATTACTATAGGGGAAACTAGGAAAGTTTCTAATGCAAGAATCACTAGCATACATTTTCCTGTTTTACGCTACTTTGCAATATTTGCTAGTCGTTGCTTAATTGGTCGCGGAAACTGTGGAAACCTTAGTGTTCCTAATATTATTATTTTGTTCCATGGTTTATTCCGTGACGACTCTGTTAGTATGAGCGGTATTATTGCCAAACGGTTAAGTCTGAACCGTACAAAGGGCCCCATCTTTGAAGGTGTCTATGCTTCACGCCTTGCTGCATACTATAACATACCTATTAGGCACTATGAAAAGGAAGAAAAATTGCTGCCTACTATTTATTTAGATTATAAGAGTATGGTAGCGCATGATTTTATTATTAAGAATAGGGAAAATGAGCTTAAATACAAATTGTTCTTTGATAAACATCATCCTGAGACTATTACCCTGCCTGATCCTTCCTTGTTTGATTTATCTGCAGGCAAGTACCTTGTTCCGTTGGAGGCCATTCACGCCTACCGGAACCCTACATCATCTGCAGAGCCAGTGCCGGAACCACAATTTGATCCTCCACGACAATCTGATTACCAGTGGGATCCAGAGGTGATTGCCAACCACTAGCAATCAAAGTATCCATCACAGTACGACCCCAACTACAACTTTGGATATCCGCCAGGCCATCCGTGGCAATAAACCCACTTAGGCCAAAAGCCTAAGCTTGGGGGAGTACGTATTTCTCACCGACATTACATTCATGTTCACACAGTCATTGCTAGATGTCGGTGCTCATACTTTTTCATTGTAATATGCATGCTAGTTTAATTTCTTTTTTATGCTTTCTTCTTGTGTGTTTGATAAACCTTAAGAAAAACAAAAAATTAGTAATAGCTTTTAGCTATTTTATTTTTCTTGATGTAGTAGTAATAACTAAAAAGAAAACTCAAAAAGATTTCCCTTTCTTCTTTTGCTTGTTGGGAGTTTTCCCGTGTAAATAGTTTTATTTCTTTTCTTGTTTTTTGGGGGTCGAGAGGAGAAGACCATATTGAAAATGTTGAGTGGCACTTATATGCATTATTTTTTATTTAACAAAGAGCCCATATTACCTTGTCTTCTCTCTTGAATTGAATGCTTGCATATTCCAGCTTAGTCCAATGCACGCGCACTGTTATTATTATTCACATCATTCGGGCATGTAAGTGAAAACCAATTATGACGATATATGATGGACTGATTGAGATGGGAGAAGCTGGTATGAACTCAACCTCTCTTGTTTTTGTAAATATGATTAGTTCATCGTTCCTGATTCAGCCTATTATGAATAAACATGTTTGCAATGACAATTAGAGATTATAGTTGCTTATGCCATGCTTAATTAGCTAGGAGCTTATAATGGTTTACCTTGCATGCCAACATGCTATTAAGATGGTTGTGATGTGGTATGATGGGGTGGTACCCTCCTTTGAATGATTTAAGTGACTTGACTTGGCACATGTTCACGCATGTAGTTGAAACAAAATCAACATAGCCTTCACGATATTTATGTTCATGGTGGATTATATCCTACTCATGCTTGCACTCAGTGTATATTAATTTTAATGCATGTTCATGACTGTTGTCGCTCTCTAGTTGGTCGCTTCCTAGTCTTTTGCTAGCCTTCACCTGTACTAAGCGGGAATACTGCTTGTGCATCCAATTCCATAAAACTCAAAGTTATTCCATATGAGTCCACCATACCTACCTATATACGGTATCTACCTGCCGTTCCAAGTAAATTTGTATGTGCCAAACTCTAAACCTTCAAATAAACATTCTGTTTTGTATGCTCGAATAGCTCATGTATCAACTAGGGCTGTCCATATCTTCCATGTTAGGCGGGTTATTCTCAAGAGGAGTGGACTCCGCTCCTCACTCACAAGAAAATGGCTGGTCACCGGGATGCCCAGTCCCATGCTTTATGCAAATCAAAATAATTGCAAACAAAACTCCCCCGGGACTGTTGTTAGTTGGAGGCATTCGTTGTTTCGAGCAAGCCATGGATTGATGCTTGTTGATGGAGGGGGAGTATAAACTTTACCATTCTGTTTGGGAACCGCCTATAATGTGCGTAGCATGGAAGATATCGCCATCTCTTGGTTGTTATGTTGACAATGAAAGTATGCCGCTCAAAATATTATTTATCTCTGCTTTAAAATCGAGCTCTGGCACCTCTACAAATCCCTGCTTCCCTCTGCGAAGGGCCTATCTATTTACTTTTATGTTGAGTCATCACCCTCTTATTAAAAAGCACCAGCTGGAGAGCACCTCTATCATTTGCATTCATTGCTGATTAGTTTACATTGAGTATGACTTGACTGGATCTCTTTCACCATGAATTACAATGTCTAGTCAGTCCTTGATCTTTAAAGGTGCTCTGCATTTATGTTTTGCGGTCTTAGAAAGGGCTAGCTAGATACCATCTTGTTATATCATATCATTATTGTTTTGAGAAGTTGTCATTTGAGATTTATTTTTATTGCTCGCTAGTTCATTATGCCATTGATATGAGTAAACATGAGACCTATGTGTTATTGTGAATGTGGTTAGTTCATAATCTTTGCTGAAAACTTGAATGCTGGCTTTACATATTTACAACAACAAGAGCAAACAGAGTTTGTAAAAGTTTTTCTTTATCACTTTCAGTTTGTGAACTTAATTGCTTGAGGACAAGCAAAGGTTTAAACTTGGGGGTTTAAACTTGGGGGAGTTGATACGTCTCCGTCGTATCCACTTTTCCAAACACTTTTGCCCTTGTTTTGGACTCTAACTTGCATGATTTGAATGGAACTAACCCGGACTGACGATGTTTTCAGCAGAATTGCCATGGTGTTATTTATGTGCAGAAACAAAAGTTCTCGGAATGACCTGAAACTCCACGGAGATTATTTTTGGAAATAATAAAAAATACTGGTAAAGAATCAAGGCCAGGGGGGCCACACCCTAGCCACGAGCACTACTAGGAAAATGCTTATAGATAGAAGTTTACCAGTAGTGCATGTTTATGACCCCGCTACTAGTATTTAGCAGTAGCGCTGGGCAGAAAACACGCTACTACTAATATATAACAGCAGTGTTTGTTTGCTTGGGCCGCGCTGCTGTTACATGGGCCACAAGGCAAAAGCAATAGCCCACTTAGCTGTAGCGTTTGTTTTGAACGGGCGCTACAGCTGGTGGGCTTAGTAGTAGCGCCGGCCTCTAAACATTGCTACTACTAGAGCAAAAGAAAACCGGCCCGAGCGCCCCCGCACCCCCTCACACTCTCACAATCGATCCCCTCCGCCCGACGACGCCGCCGCGGTTAGGGTTCATCCCCGGCCGCCTCACCCCCGTCGACGGTGCCGTGCGCCGCCACCACGCGTGGTCGCCTCTCGCCTACTCCGACGCTCCAGCCCCGTAAGTCCCGCTCGATCTCCTCCTCCCTGTGCGCGCCACACTAGCTAGGCTCCAATCGATTTGCCGCTGCGGCTTGCCATGTTTTGGGATTTAGGCATTGCATGGTGGCTCCGCGCTTCGATGCGACATGCTCCTCGCGTGATTGGGGAGAGAGTAGAGAGAGGGGTTAGGTGAGAGAAGTAGAGGCTTTTTGTTTCTCACCGAAACTTAGGAGAGAGTAGAGAGAAGTAACTAGAGAAGTAGAGGCTTTTAGCACATATAATTGAAACTTGGGTTTCAATTCTTGGCTGCTGCCCCTGGAGGAGTGGTGGCGGCGGCGGTGCCTAGTGTTCTAGGGTTTGGAGAGGGGGCGTCCATGTCGTGACTATTGTTTCCGACATTTAGGATCATTGATGTAGTACTTGTAACTACTTGTCATTCCTTCATTGGATCAACCATAGTGCTCGACCGTAGAATCGTGAGCATTTTTTTAGCTCTGATATGACAGCAACGGTTGAGGGTTTCAATTCTTGGCTACTGCCACTAGCTTCTTTGTTGATGCACATAAAGATATGACCAAGAAGCCCTCACTGTTATGTGGTTTCATGGAAAAATCAATGCTTGATTCGATACTCTCTTTCAGGTTGAAGAGAGTATCTGTATGTGGTGATGCTCAAATTGCTAAGTTCTTATGATGCTGTTAGTGAGCCCATTTTTGGTAAATTTCAGAAAAAGAAAACACAGATAGACAGAGAGTTGTATCTGATCAAAAAGGGGGGTGTTTGCCTTTTATAGTTTTAATTATTGTGCATCTGATGCCAAAAGTGGAATGGATGTTTACTTATTGTGTTCTGGAAGATTCTAAGGTGGTTCAACTTTTGGATGTGGGAATAGATAAAGTGTTCCCCTGGATTGAACTTTATGTTTACTTTTTAGTTGTTATTTTGCTTGCCATGTGAACTCTAGCTATGAAAACTTTATGTTTACTTTTTGGATCGTTAATCCTTTAATCATATTGCTTTAGGGAAATGGCGCCACCACCACCACCACCATGTCGACGGTGCAAGTCAAGATGCGCCAGCAGCCTTGCAACTGGCACGCTGTTTGGCATCTACTTCGAGTCTAGTTTTCTTCATGCGGCGGTAATAAATTATATGAAACTAGTAACTACTATTTTTTTTTGTGTTATTGGCATTAATGCATCGTGTATATATCATTTTGCTTTTTGTACACAGATCATCCCATGCAATGTGAGGTCAGAATTCAACAATTTGACTGGAGACTCTGTGACCTTTGAGGCTCCTGGGGGCCCCTACACTATGGAGATCGAGAAAGGACAGAAGATGACGCGGGTGGGAGGAGATGGATGGGTCCGTTTCATCGACCACATGCGTATCACTGGTGGTGAGTTGATCAGCTTCTCCTTCAGAGCTGAAAGACCCAAGTTGGCCGTGATTTATGTCAACAAAGCAGAAGATTATGAGGATGATGACGACCCACTCGGTGATGCCATCGTAGCTCAAAGAATGAAGTTGAGCGAGGAGGAGGTGTGCAACCTATGGGACATCATTCCGCCACGTGCTGACTTCGTCGGGGTGCCATTCGTGACCCGCCTGACAAGTACCATGGTTGATCAGCATATCATGGTATGTTGCATTTACTGTAGTTTTTTAGAGTAATTTGATGATATGCTTTATTGTTATACTTAGTTTAGAGTCCGATGATATATATGCTTAGTGAATCTGATATGCTTTATTGTTATACTTAGTGTAGAGTCTGATGATATATATGCTTAGTGAATCTTATATCCTTTATTGTTATACTTAGTGTAGAGTCCGATGATATATATGCTTAGTGAATCTTATATGCTTTAATGTTGTACTTAGTGTAGAGTCCGATGATATATATGCTTAGTCAATCTTATATGCTTAGTGAATCGTATATGCTTAGTGAATCTTATATGCTTTATTGTTATACTTAGTGTATAGTCCGATGATATATATGCTTAGTGAATCTTATGTGCTTAGTGAATATTATATGCTTTATTGTTATACTTAGTGTAGAATGTGTGAGGCTACTTATTAATTGATATGTTTTTCTTATTCAGAAATTGCCAAAGAGCCTATCTGAGAGTTGTGGTATCAAGCCTAATGAAGAAGGCTCTGCTGGAATACGCCTTACCGCAAGGGGCTCCGTCACCACTTGTGCGTACGGCTTGGACACGTACGGCTTGGTGGAAGAGCTTCCTCGTCAGCAAGAATCTTCATGTTGGACAGGCAATCCTAATTACTATCAGGAACACCCACCGCCCAGGCTTGAGGATGATGGTCGTCATTGACATCATCTAGAACTTCATATGCATGCGTGTGGCTGTTGAACCATATATATGCTAGTATGACTACCTAGTAGACTTATCAACTATGATCTATCCATGCATTGTTGACTACTATATGAGTTTGTGAGATTGTGTGGTTATATTAAATGTGGTACTATTGTTAATGTTTGTGAGATGGTTCTGTGAACTTAGTTTATTTGCACTGGATTTGTCTTCATTTCCATGAATATTGCACCTGACTGCTTTTTTATTTTTTATTTCTATTTGCCTAGTTGTAGCGTGGGGAGAAAATAAGGCGCTACTACTACGTGATGATAGTAGTAGCGTTGGTGGAGAAATCAGCGCTACTAATGAGTATTTTAGCTGTAGCGCTTGTTTAGAAATGCGCTACTGTTAAATAATAGTTGTAGAGCCGTAGCAGTAGCGCGGGTGCCCGCGCTACTGGTATGTAAAAAACCAGCGCCACTAGTAAGCTTTTCTATAGTAGTGCAGGGTGGGGGCGCGCCTGCCCCCCTGGGCGCGCCCCCTGCCTCGTGGGCCCCCTGGAGCTCCACCGACCTCAACTCCAACTCCATATATTCGTGTTCGGGGAGAAAAAAATCAAGGAGAAAGATTCATCACGCTTTACGATACAGAGCTGCCGTCAAGCCCTAAACTCTCTCGGGAGGGCTGATCTGGAGTCCGTTCGGGGCTCCGGAGAGGGGAATCTGTCGCCGTCGTCATCATCAACCATCCTCCATCACCAAATTCATGATGCTCACCACCGTGCATGAGTAATTCCATCGTAGGCTTGCTGGACGGTGATGGGCTAGATGAGATTTATCATGTAATCGAGTTAGTTTTGTTAGGGTTTGATCCCTAGTATCCACTATGTTCTGAGATTGATGTTGCTATGACTTTGCTATGCTTAATGCTTGTCACTAGGGCCCGAGTGCCATGATTTCAGATCTGAACCTATTATGTTTTCATGAATATATGTGAGTTCTTGATCCTATCTTGCAAGGCTATAGTCACCTACTATGTGTTATGATCCGGCAACCCCGAAGTGACAATAATCGGGACCACTCCCAGTGATGACCATAGTTTGAGGAGTTCATGTATTCACCATGTGTTAATGCTTTGGTTCGGTACTCTATTAAAAGGAGGCCTTAATATCCCTTAGTTTCCGCTAGGACCCCGCTGCCACGGGAGGGTAGGACAAAATATGTCATGCAAGTTCTTTTCCATAAGCATGTATGACTATATTTGGAATACATGCCTACATTCCGTTGATGAATTGGAGCTAGTTCTGTGTCACCCTATGTTATGACTGTTACATGATGAATGATACCTCTCCAACGTATCTATAATTTTTGATTGCTCTATGCTATATTATCTACTGTTTTGCATGTTTATGGGCTTTATTATACACTTTTATATCATTTTTGGGACTAACCTATTAACCCAGAGCCCAGTGCTAGTTTCTATTTTTACCTTGTTTTAGGGTTTTGAAGAAAAGGAAAATCAAACGGAGTCCAATTGACCTGAAACTTCACGGAACTCATTTTTGGAAGGAAAGAAGCCCAGAAGACTTGAAGTGCACGTAAGGGAAGCTTCGAGGAGGCCACGAGGTAGGGGGCACGCCATCCACCCTCGTGGGCCCCTCGTGGCCCCCCTGACGTACTTCTTCCACCTATAAATCTCCATATACCCTAAAACTTCCGAAGAGCACAATAGATCAGGAGTTCCGCCGCCAGAAGCCTCCATAGCCACCAAAAACCAATCTAGACCCGTTCCGGCACCCTGCCGGAGGGGGGAATCCCTCTCCGGTGGTTATCTTCATCATCCCGGTGCTCTCCATGATGAGGAGGGAGTAGTTCTCCCTCGGGGCTGAGGGTATGTACCAGTAGCTATGTGTTTTATCTCTCTCTCTCTCTCGTGTTCTTGATTTGGCACGATCTTGATGTATCGCGAGCTTTTCTATTATATTTGGATCATATGATGTTTCTTCCCCCCTCTACTCTCTTGTAATGGATTGAGTTTCCCCTTTGAAGTTATCTTATCGGATTGAGTCTTTAAAGATTTGAGAACACTTGATGTATGTCTTGTCGTGCATATCTGTGGTGACAATGGGATATCACGTGATTCACTTGATGTATGTTTTGGTGATCAACTTGCGGGTTCCGCCCATGAACCTATGCATAGGGGTTGGCACACGTTTTCGTCGTGATTCTCCGGTAGAAACTTTGGGGCACTCTTTGAGGTTCTATGTGTTGGTTGAATAGATGAATCTGAGATTGTGTGATGCATATCGTATAATCATACCCACGGATACTTGAGGTGACATTGGAGTATCTAGGTGACATTAGGGTTTTGGTTGATTTGTGTCTTAAGGTGTTATTCTAGTACGAACTCTAGGGCTGTTTGTGACACTTATAGGAATAGCCCAACGGATTGATTGGAAAGAATAACTTTGAGGTGGTTTCATACCCTACCATAATCTCTTCGTTCGTTCTCCGCTATTAGTGACTTTGGAGTGACTCTTTGTTGCATGTTGAGGGATAATTATATGATCCAATTATGTTATTATTGTTGAGAGGACTTGCACTAGTGAAAGTATGAACCCTAGGCCTTATTTCCTAGCATTGCAATACCATTTATGCTCACTTTTATCATTTGTTACCTTGCTGTTTTATATTTTCCGATTACAAAAACTATTATCTACCATCCATATACCACTTGTATCAGCATCTCTTCGCCGAACTAGTGCACCTATACAATTTACCATTGTATTGGGTGTGTTGGGGACACAAGAGACTCTTTGTTGTTTGGTTGCAGGGTTGCTTGAGAGAGACCATCTTCATCCTACTCCTCCTACGAATTGATAAACCTTAGGTCATCCCCTTGAGGGAAATTTGCTACTGTCCTACAAACCTCTGCACTTGGAGGCCCAACAACGTCCTTGAGGTTGTGTAGTAGACATCAAGCTCTTTTCTGGCGCCGTTGCCAGGGAGGTGAGTGCCTGAAGGTATATCTTTAGATCTTGCAATCGAGTCTTTTAGTTTCTGGTTTGATCACTAGTTTTGTTTATAAAAGAAAACTATAAAAAATGGAATTAAGTTTGTCTCATACGCTTCACCTTTTTAATATCTTTCGTAAGTATGATGGAAAGGAAAATTGTGCTCAAGTGCTAGAAGAAGAAATCTATAAAATGCTTGGCACTAAATCTTTGAATGATGAGCATGATTGCAATTTTTTTAGTACAAATTCTTTGAATATCCATGATACTAATGATGATTGCACTAGTTATGATGTCTCCTATAAACATGTCAATTTTTGTGGAGTACATTGGCTTTGTACGAACACACCAAATAGGGAAGATAGATATTGCAAGAGGCATAAGCATTTAGAAACTAAATGGTTGCAAGAAAGGCTAGATGATTGTGCTGAAAATTTATATTTCCTTAGCCGTACTTGTGAACTTTGCAGTGAGCATGATCATTTCAATACCCAATGCAAATTGTTTCATGATCGTATCGTGTCCAAAAATTGTGATGACTTGATTTCCACATCATAATGAACTTAGTTTGCTCTTGAGTTATGAAGAAATGAAACATATAACTAAGGATATTCCAAAATTTGCCCTTGATAGAGTTCTTCATTTTGATCTAGAGGAAATTTATATGTATTGTGCGGTGAATTGTATTGAAAATCCTTATATTGCCAACTACATAAAGAAAAGAAAACAAATATAAGATGAAGAGAATACTAATGAAAGGGAAGAGACTTCCCAATACCCTCCTATTATTTCTTATGATGAATCAGGTAACGAGGAGGAGATTTCTATTCAACCAATCTCATTAATAAGGAGCTCCAAAAAGAGGATTGAACCCACACATGATGTGGTGAAGAAGAAGAAAAGAAAAGGAAGAGAGGTAAAAAGATATCTCTCCCAAATAATGCTGCTCCTATTACTATTGTGCCCCATGAAAATATAATTGTGGAAGATAATGATACTTCTTATGATGTTGAAAATCTATTTGGCACTTGCTTGGAAGAATATAATAATTGCTATACTATGGGTGCTATCCGTACTATTAATTATGAGAGTGATTATGGTTATGATATGAAAAGGCCCAAGATTGGGGATGCTATGTTTGATGAATATGATGTTTTTGAGAATATATTTGCTGCAATTAATGTTTGTCCCAAGCTTGGGGAAGCTATGATTAATGAAGATGATATTTTTAGTCTCCCAAGTTTTGATATGCAAGTTTATAATGATGATAGCATGCCTCCTACTTATGATGATTATTGTGATGATACTTATGCTATAAAAAGTAGTGATTATATTTATAAAAATTGTCATGATTATGATTATCCCTTCTGTGAACATTACTCTTTTAATGTGGAAACAATTTATAGTATTCGAGTCTCTTATGATGCTCCCACTATTCCGAATGAGAAGAATTTTGCTTATGTGGAGAGTAATAAAATTTCTATGCTTGTAGATAATGAAAAGAATGCTTTAGGTGCTGGTTATATTGTTGAATTAATTCATGATGCTACTGAAAATTATCATGTGGGAGGAATATATGCTTGTAGGAGTTGCAATAATATCAAGTTTCCACTCTATGTGCTTAAAGTTTTAAAGTTATGCTTGTTTTACCTTCCTATGCAAGTTGATTCTTGTTCCCATAAGTTGTTTGATCACAAAATCCATATGCATAGGAAGAGGATTAGACTTAAAAGTGCTAGTCATATTCTTCATGATTCTCTCTTTATATTTCAATTCTTATCCTTCATGTGAGCATCGTCAAAATCATCATGCCTAGCTAGGGGCGTTAAACGATAGCGCTTGTTGGGAGGCAACCCAGTTTTATTCTTGTTCCTTGCTTTTTGTTCCTGTTTAGTAATAAATAATTCATCAAGACTCTGTTTATATGTGGTTTATTCTTTTAATTAGTGTTTGTGCCAAGTAGAACCTTTGGGAAGACTTGGGTGAAGTCCTTGCGGTCATGCTGTAAAAAACAGAAACTTTAGCACTCACGAGAATTGCTGCCATTTTTATTTGAAGAGTGATATTTAGTTAATTATTTTTGAATATGATTAATAGATAAATTCCTCAGGTACAGAAATTTATTTGAGAATTTTATGAGGTCCAGAAGTATACGTTTGATCCAGATTACTACAGACTGTTCTGTTTTTGACAGATTCTGTTTTCGATGTGTTGTTTGCTTATTTTGATGAATCTATGAGTAGTATCGGAGGGTATGAACCATAGATAAGTTGGAATACAGTATATATTAAACCAATATGAATTTATAATAAGTTCACAACAGTACCTAAGTGGTGATTTATTTTCTTATACTAACGGAGCTTACGAGTTTTCTGTTAAGTTTTGTGCTGTGAAGTTTTCAAGTTTTGGGTAAAGATTCGATGGACTATGGAATAAGGAGTGGCAAGAGCCTAATCTTGGGGATGCCCAAGTCACCCCAAGGTAATATTCAAGGACAACCAAGAGCCTAAGCTTGGGGATGCCCCGGAAGGCATCCCCTCTTTCGTCTTCGTTCATCGGTAACTTTACTTGGAGCTATATTTTTATTCGCCACATGATATGTGTTTTGCTTGGAGCGTCATGTTATTTTATTTAGTTTTGCTTGCTGTTTGAATAAAATACCAAGATCTTAAATTATTAAATGTTATAGAGTCTTCACATAGTTGCATAATTATTCGACTACTCATTGATCTTCACTTATATCTTTCGGAGTAGTTTGTCATTTGCTCTAGTGCTTCACTTATATCTTTTAGAGCATGGTGGTAGTTCTATTTTGAAGAAATATATGAACTCTCATGCTTCACTTAGATTATTTTGAGAGTCTTAAATAGCATGGTAATTTGCTTAAAATCCTAATATGCTAGGTACTCAAGAATAATAAAATTCTCTTATGAGTGTGTTGAATACTAAGAGAAGTTTGATACTTGATGATTGTTTTGAGATATGAGGATGGTAATATTAGAGTCATGCTAGTTGAGTAGTTGTGAATTTGAGAAATACTTGTGTTGAAGTTTCTGATTCCCGTAGCATGCACGTATGGTGAACCGTTATGTGATGAAGTCGGGGCATGATTTATTTATTGATTGCCTTCCTTATGAGTGGCGGTCGGGGACGAGCGATGGTATTTTCCTACCAATCTATCCCCCTAGGAGCATGCGTGTAGTACTTTGTTTCGATAACTAATAGATTTTTGCAATAAGTATGTGAGTTATTTATGACTAATGTTGAGTCCATGGATTATACGCACTCTCACCCTTCCACCATTGCTAGCCTCTCTAGTACCGCGCAACTTTCGCCGGTACCATAAACCCACCATATACCTTCCTCAAAACAGCCACCATACCTACCTATTATAGCATTTTCATAACCATTTTGAGATATATTGCCATGCAACTTTCCACCGTTCTGTTTATTATGACACGCTTCATCATTGTCATATTGCTTAGCATGATCATGTAGTTGACATTGTATTTGTGGCAAAGCCACCGTTCATAATTCTTTCATACATGTCACTCATGCATCATTGCACATCCCGGTACACCGCTAGAGGCATTCATATAGAGTCATATTTTGTTCTAAGAATCGAGTTGTAATTCTTGAGTTGTAAGTAAATAAAAGTGTGATGATCATCATTATTAGAGCATTGTCCCAGTGAGGAAAGGATGATGGAGACTATGATTCCCCCACAAGTCGGGATGAGACTCCGGACGAAAAAAAAGAGGCCAAAGAAGCCCAAATAAAAAAAGGCCATAAAAAAGGCCCAAATAAAAAAATATAAATAAAAAAATGAGAGAAAAAGAGAGAAGGGGCAATGCTACTATCCTTTTACCACACTTGTGCTTCAAAGTAGCACCATAATCTTCATGATAGAGAGTTTGCTATGTTGTCACTTTCATATACTAGTGGGAATCTTTCATTATAGAACTTGGCTTGTATATTCCAATGATGGGCTTCCTCAAAATGCCCTAGGTCTTCGTGAGAAAGCAAGTTGGATGCACACCCACTTAATTTCTTTTGTTGAGCTTTCATACACTTATAGCTCTAGTGCATCTGTTGCATGGCAATCCCTACTCACTCACATTGATATCTATTAATGGGCATCTCCATAGCCTGTTGATATGCCTAGTTGATGTGAGACTATCTTCTCCTTTTTTGTCTTCTCCACAACCACCATTCTATTCCACCTATAGTGCTATGTCCATGGCTCATGCTCATGTATTGCGTGAAGATTGAGAAAGTTTGAGAACATTAAAAGTATGAAACAATTGATTGGCTTGTCATCGGGGTTGTGCATGATTTAAATATTTTGTATGGTGAAGATGGGGCATAGCCAGACTATATGATTTTGCAGGGATAGCTTTCTTTCGCCATGTTATTTTGAGAAGACATGATTGCTTGAAGTATTATTATTTTTATGTCAATATGAACTTTTATCTTGAATCTTATGGATCTGAATATTCTTGCCACAATAAAGAGAACTACATGGATAAATATGTTAGGTAGCATTCCACATCAAAAATTCTGTTTTTATCATTTACCTACTCGAGGACGAGCAGGAATTAAGCTTGGGGATGCTGATACGTCTCCAACATCTCCAACGTATCTATAATTTTTGATTGCTCCATGCTATATTATCTACTGTTTTGGATGTTTATGGGCTTTATTATACACTTTTATATCATTTTTGGGACTAACCTATTAACCCAGAGCCCAGTGCTAGTTTCTGTTTTTACCTTGTTTTAGGGTTTCGAAGAAAAGGAAAATCAAACGGAGTCCAACTGACCTGAAACTTCACGGAACTCATTTTTGGAAGGAAAGAAGCCCAGAAGACTTGAAGTGCACGTGAGGGAAGCCTCGAGGAGGCCACGAGGTAGGGGGCGCGCCCACCCCCCTGGGCGCGTCCTCCACCCTCGTGGGCCCCTCGTGGCCCCCCTGACGTACTTCTTTCGCATATATACCTCCATATACCCTAAAACTTCCGAAGAGCACAATAGATTGGGAGTTCCGCCGCCAGAAGCCTCCGTAGTCACCGAAAACCAATCTAGACCCGTTCCGGCACCCTGCCGGAGGGGGGAATCCCTCTCCAGTGGCTATCTTCATCATCCTGGTGCTCTCCATGACGAGGAGGGAGTAGTTCTCCCTCGGGGCTGAGGGTATGTACCAGTAGCTATGTGTTTGATCTCTCTCTCTCTCTCTCGTGTTCTGAATTTGGCACGATCTTGATGTATCGCGAGCTTTGCTATTATATTTGGATCCTATGATGTTTCTTCCCCCCTCTACTCTCTTGTAATGAATTGAGTTTCCCCTTTGAAGTTATCTTATCGGATTGAGTCTTTAAAGATTTGAGAACACTTGATGTATGTCTTGTCGTGCATATCTGTGGTGACAATGGGATATCACGTGATTCACTTGATGTATGTTTTGGTGATCAACTTGCGGGTTCCGCCCATGAACCTATGCATAGGGGTTGGCACACGTTTTTGTCGTGATTCTCCGGTAGAAACTTTGGGGCACTCTTTGAGGTTCTATGTGTTGGTTGAATAGATGAATCTGAGATTGTGTGATGCATATCGTATAATCATACCCACGGATACTTGAGGTGGCATTGGAGTATCTAGGTGACATTAGGGTTTTGGTTGATTTGTATCTTAAGGTGTTATTCTAGTACGAACTCTAGGGCTGTTTGTGACACTTATAGGAATAGCCCAACGGATTGATTGGAAAGAATAATTTTGAGGTGGTTTCGTACCCTACCATAATCTCTTTGTTCGTTCTCCGCTATTAGTGACTTTGGAGTGACTCTTTGTTGCATGTTGAGGGATAGTTATATGATCCAATTATGTTATTATTGTTGAGAGGACTTGCACTAGTGAAAGTATGAACCCTAGGCCTTATTTTCTAGCATTGCAATACCATTTACGCTCACTTTTATCATTCGTTACCTTGCTGTTTTTATATTTTCAGATTACAAAAACTATTATCTACCATCCATATACCACTTGTATCATCATCTCTTCGCCGAACTAGTGCACCTATACAATTTACCATTGTATTGGGTGTGTTGGGGACACAAGAGACTCTTTGTTATTTGGTTGCAGGGTTTCTTGAGAGAGACCATCTTCATCCTGCCTCCTACGGATTGATAAACCTTAGGTCATCCACTTGAGGGAAATTTGCTACTGTCCTACAAACCACATCTACAAGAAGAAGGTTGTGTAGTAGACATCAATGAACCACATCCGGCATAATTCCCCATCACCGATCCAATGCCTACGAGCTTGCCATATATTGTTCTTCGCTTATTTACTTTTCCATTTCTATTATTATCATCACTATAAAACACCAAAAATGTTACTTTTGCTACCGTTACCTTTTACCACCGTTGCCACTACTATCATATTACTTTGCTACTAAACACTTTGCTGGAGATATTAAGTTTCCAGGTGTGGTTCAATTGACAACTCGGCTGCTAATACTTGAGAATATTCTTTGGCTCCCCTTGTGTCGAATCAATAAATTTGGGTTGAATATTCTACCCTCGAAAACTGTTGTGATCCCCTATACTTGTGGGTTAGCACATTGCGAGTTAATGTTCGCAAAATTGTCCAAGGGGACGATAACACGCAATTCTTTCACAAGATCGCAAATGGCAAGCACCGAAAGAAAAGAATTTTTCAGCTTGTGCAAGACGAGGGGACGATTTTAGGACAGGAAAACCTAAAATTATACTTTTACCAATTACTACAAGCAGCTGTGTGGGCCTCCGAAGGATAATTTCATATCCTTGGATGAGTCGAGGGTTGAGGATGTTCCTCAACTTGCTGCGGATGAGAATGCTATTTTGACCGCCCCATTTTCGGAGAAAGAGGTGTTTGATGCTATTTTACAAATGAAGAATAATAAAGCTCGAGGGCTGGATGGTTTTTCGGCGGAGTTTTATAAAAAGTGCTGGCATATTATTAAAGGGGATTTGATACCGATGTTCCATGATTTATTCTCAGGGCAGCTTCAGTTGTTTCATTTGAATTTTGGAACGATAACTTTGCTTCCTAAGAAAACAGAGGCCGTGAGAATTGAGCAGTTCAGGCCGATCTGTCTTCTTAATGTAAGTTTCAAAATTTTCATCAAGGTTGGGACTAATAGACTTACGCATATTGCGCACTCTATGGTACAGCCGTCCCAAACTGCTTTCATGCCGGACAGAAACATCCTACAAGGGATTGTGGTCCTTCATGAAACGCTCCATGAAATTCACACGAAAAAACTAGGCAGGGTTGTTTTCAAAGTGGATTTCGAAAAAGCGTACGATAAAGTCAAATGGCTATTCCTTCAACAGGCCTTGCGTATGAAAGGTTTCGATCAGGCCTAGAGACACCAGGTAGAATCCTTCAGGCAAAAAGGGGGTGTTGGAATTAAAGTGAATGATGACATAGACATAAGGGCATGAGACAAGGAGATCCGATGTCCCCTGTTCTGTTCAACATAGTGGTCGACATGTTGACGATTCTAATAGGAAGGGCTAAGGATGTTGGTCAGGTAGGTGGCCTGGTTCCTCATCTAGTTGATGGAGGTGTGTCTATCCTACAGTACATCGATGATACTATCATATTCATGGAGCATGACTTGGAAAAAGCTCGAAACATGAAGCTGGTACTATGCTTATTCGAACAACTGACCGGGTTAAAGATTAACTTCCATAAAAGTGAATTGTTCTATTTTGGAAGAGTCAAGGAGGAACAAGATGCCTACAAACAATTTTTCGGGTGCGAATTGGGGGCTTTACCTTTCACGTATTTGGGTATACCAATTCACCATCGTAAGCTAACAAACAGAGAATGGAAGTGCATTGAGGATAGATTTGAGAAGAAACTAAGCTGCTAGAAGGGCAAGCTAATGTCATACGGAGGCCAATTAACTCTCATTAATTCGGTTCTCACGAGTATGCCTATGTTTCTCTTGTCCTTTTTTGAGGTACCAGTTGGAGTTCAGAAAAGGCTTGACTTTTATCGATCACGGTTCTTCTAACAGAGTGATGAACTAAAGCAAAAATACAGACTTACTAAATGGGATATTATTTGTAGACCGAAAGACCAAGGGGGTCTAGGTATTGAAAATCTTGAGGTGAAGAACGGATGTCTTCTTAGCGAGTGGCTGTATAAGCTATCTGTTGAGATGGAGGCCACATGGGCGCAGATTCTACGTAATAAGTACTTGTACTCTAAAACTTTGTCTCATGTCACAGTGAGACCGACAGACTCGCCTTTTTGGAAAGGACTGATGAGAGTTAAATCAGTCTGTTTCCATAGGACGAAGTTTATTGTTGGAAACGGTACCACTACGAGATTCTAGGAGGATACATGGCTAGGGGAAACACCCCTCACGCTTTAATATCCTTCACTGTATAGCATTGTTCAACGAAGAGATGCTTACGTTGCAACAGTATTTCAGTCCACTCCTCTCAATATTCACTTCAGGAGGACGCTAGCCGGAAACCGCTGGGAAGCCTCCATCTCGTGAGAAGAACGATGGATGTTCAGCTTTCTCAACGGCCCGATCAGTTGTGCTGGAAGCTAACGAGGAATGGAAAGTTTATGGTTAAATCCATGTATCTGGATATTATCAATTCTAGATCTATCCCTAGTTCAAAACATGTTTGGAAAGTCAAAGTACCTTTTAAAGTTAAAGTGTTTATGTGGTTTGTACATAAACAAGTCATTTTAACTAAGGACAACTTGGCAAAAGACAACTGGACAGGATCTACAAGATGTAGTTTTTGTGATCAGGATGAATCCATCAAACACCTCTTTCTTGACTGCCCTTTGACAAAAATCGTATGGCAGACGGTTCACGTAGCCTTTAATATTACTCCTCCGAATGCTATCAGCACGTTGTATGGGACGTGGCTTGATGGGATAAATTCCGAAACAGCGAGACACATTCGTGTAGGAATATGTGCTTTATTATGAGCAGTCTGGAACTGCAGAAATGATTTGGTCTTTAACAGAACAACAAACCTTCATTTTCTTGCGGATTATCTTCCGAGCTACTGCGTTGATTAGTATGTGGTCGCTGCTCACTCCGACGGAGGCCAGGGAGCCTTTGGTTAGTGGATCTATCCGATGAGAGATGGTAGCACGGGCTATTTTCAACCGATTTGGATGACGGTCATGTAATAGGATAGGCAATTAGTTTCCCTATTTTTCTTATACCAGCTGGTTGTGGCTTTACTTTTACTCTTCTTGCTCTTCATGAGCATTTATCGTTCTTTTGTTTGAGACATGACGACTTATGTTGAACCTATTTGCTTATTAATAAGTATGGTCGTATGCATTGTTCTGATGGAGAGGCCGGGATCCCTCATTTTTGAAAAAAAATGTACATTCATCTACATAAATATACTTACTCACACATGTGGATGGACGCTTCTGTATAACCGATACACTTACCACTAGTGGATGCTTACCACATAAATATACTCACTCACACATGTTACTAGTAACACCCATATATAACTGATAAAGGTTTTTATTGGAGATACTACTACTGTTGAGTTCCATTTTGTGTACTAGAGTTTCAGTTCAGCAGCGGCAGCTAGATAATACTCCCTTTGTAAAAGAAAAATATAAGATCGTTTAGATCTTTTATTTCTTTACAGAAAGGTTACTACAGTTTCATGTACTAAGTAGAGTTTTAGTTCAGCAGAAGCATAATGGCCCAACAGTCGCCAGGCACAAGCGCGTGTAGAGACGTACGTGTTCTCTTTTGTTTTAGGAATGAAGGTTTCTTTTTCTCTCCAGTGATGTTGTAGTTGGATGGATGAGGTCTCTTCACCAATCACTTGAGCACCTTTAATTTGCATATCCTTCCTCTAGAACTGTAATATTGAAAAAGGCTTTCGTCCCATTTTATATATAAAGCAACGATCAGCAACTCTTGAAACAAAGGAACGTCATCATAACACACGCACACACCCATGAAGGATACACAGGCGCAGAGCGCAACAATACCACCCCTGTCTACGAAGAGATGAAGCCACATACGACGAACCGTTGACTCTAAGACGGCGCCTTCAGGAAGGATACGACACCGAGCGCCACTATCGCCAGACCCAAGGGTCAGAGTTTCCCCTGGTGCAACATAACGGACAATGAGAGCCACAACGACACCTTCAAGAAGGGAACGAACTTCGCCGCCACCAGTCCGTCCGAGGATAGAACAGATTTTCACCCCAGCCAACACTCGTCGTCACCGAACGCCACATCCGAGACACCACGCCACCCACACGGCCATGGCTACCAGGCAGCACCAAGCCACGGGCTCTGCCCATGAGCACCGTGTTACCACCACCAGGGCTGTCGCCCCGGCATCCAAGACCAAGACACCACCTCACCCGAGACCCGTCGCTACCCCAACCAAAGAGATGAGCGGAAAAGCCCGGCCTTTCGCACCCCTGGGCGGCCCCAACGCCCAGACCCAATAGATCGGCCAAAACTGGCCACCATCGCCCCGTCCCACAGCACCGGGCACGAGGCGAGCTTGGTCCTACCTCCGGGCACGAGACGAGCTTGGTCCTGCTGCCGGGTGCGAGGCGAGCTCGCTCCTGCCGCCGGGCGCGAGATGAGCTTGGTCCTGCTACCGGGCGCGAGACGAGCTCGATCCTATGGCACCGGGCGCGAGACGAGCGATCGATCGCAGCTGGGAGCGGGCCAGCCCTTCGATGCAAGTAGTGCCCGGACGACGAGGAGATGAAGTGAAGGTCAAGACGGCCCGACCGCAGACGAGCCGACACCGGAGAAGAAGGTCGTCGCCGCAGCCCAGCCGTCTGGCCACCGTGTAGCCGCCGCACCACCAGGAGGCCACCACCCATGTCGGACCTCCACGCGCCGCCGCCCATGGCCGGAGCAACAATCACACCCGGCCGCTGCCCCAAACCGCGCCGACAGCCAAAAAAATCATGTCAGATCAGGCCGCCACGCAACCCCCTCCACCAGCCCCAACCACCTTCAGCCCCGAACGAGAGGAGAGGGAAGCCAAGTCGGAACCCGTAGAGAAGAGGCCCGCTAGAACCTGCCCGCTGCAGCATGTGGCTAGATCTGAACCACCGCCGCCACCACGGGCACGCAGCCAGCATCGTCACCCACCATTTCGCCGCTAACACACCGTCGCCGCTCTGCCGAGCCCCACACATGCCCGGCGCCGCCGCTAGAATAAGCCACCCCGCACTGGCCATCCCTAGGCATCGAAGAGAGGGCCCCGCCGCCAGCCACCGCGAGGTGCTTTGCCCCAGCGGCTTCGGCCGGCAGCGAGGGCAGGGGAGGGTGAGGAGGAGAGGAGGGGGAAGGTCGCACCGCCACCCAAGTCGCCTGCGGTGTGGGGGGACGACGATGCGGGGGCTAGGAGAGGGAGGGTCAGGGTTCCTAAAAAACATATAGCTTTGTGATACTCCCCCTAGAACTGGATTCTTAGTCCTAAGCATGCTCATGCATCCATTCAGTAATTTGTCATGTATCCAACACAAAATAAAGGTATAACGTCATAGGCAGAGGTTAAAATATGAGAAAATCTTGCCACAGTTCACCGGTCACAACACATTTTTTCATAGCTAACTAATGCATGCATTGTTAGCACATTTTTTTATTAGAGCATCTCCAACAGTGGCTGTAAAAACACGCGTGCACGGGAATAGTGGGTTTTGGCGCGTGCGGGGCGGTTTCACGCGCTCCAGCGCGCGCGGGAAATGATAGCACCCGCCACAAGACCTCCCACGCGCCCTCTCCCCGTTCTCTCGCCACTGTCCGCTTCGCGACACGCCCTCTCCCCGCTCTCTCGCTACTCTTTCTCGCCTCCGCCGCCGCCGGGGAACTTCGGGCTACCACGGCGTCCGTGAGACCCCTTCCGGCGCCTTCTCCGCCGAGATCCAGTTCGGCGAGATGCACCTCGGCCTCGGCACTTTCGACACTGCCCATGAGGCCGCTCGTGCGTACGACACGGTGACGTGGCACCTCCGGCGGCCTTGTAGGGAAATGAACTTCCCCGAGGTGGCGACGCGGGAGCGGGCGCAGGAGCTCCCTCCTTCCCCACGGCTTATCACCGACGAGGATCGTCGCGAAAACCGGAGGCGCCAGCACCATCTCGGCATCGCTGAGATGGACGAGGAAGCCAAAGCGCAGTGGCGCCAACGCTTCCTGCGGGACATCATCAACGACCGTGAGTTCTACGTGCAAAGGAGGACGGAGAGGGAGGAGAGGAGGGCGGAGCGAGCCGCCTATCGTGAGGACAAGCATACGCGGAAGGCGGCCGCTCAATTCAACATTGAGTTAGGAGCACCGTCGACCAGGGACTCCGACGATGATCGGTATCTTGACTCCTTCATTTGCATGTCAGAGGAGGACATTACCGAGACGGAGTCGGAGTCGGAGGAGGAGGAGGAGGACGACGATGAGCAGTAGTCGTAGTCGGAGTAGATGAACTATCTATGTTGAACTAGCTCTGTATTCGATGCGAAAAAACTAGCTATGTATCGTTTTTTATTATGTATTGTTTTATCTATGTACTGTTTTATTTTTAATCTACCTATGCTATTGTTTTTGCATACGTACGTATATCGCGCACTGTATTTTAGCGTTTTTGCTGGAGCGGCCTGTGCGTGCAATTTTTTTGCAGCGGCTGCAGGAGCCAGTGCTCTATGACGCACGAAAAGTTACTATTTCCGACGTTGTAAACGTATTTAGCGCCCCGCGCGGTTGCACGCCTATTGGAGATGCTCTAACTAATAAGTGATAACCAATACACTTGAAAAGGAATGTAAAGATGACCCTAGTTTTGATGTCCTATAAAATCATTTTCTCTGTTAGCCTTTTGGTTGTTTGCACAAAGGATAGTGGGCTACATTCCATACAGCCTAGCGCTTGCGTTGCCTCCAAGGGGGCTCGGGGGCCCTAGCCGCCGTCGCCTCTAAGCCCTCCCCCCCCCCCCCCCCCCCCTCCCGTTGATTCTCCGCCGCCGCCGGAGGAGGCCGGCGAGCGAAGCTCGCCCGGCGGACGGCGGACAGCGGACCTTCCTTCTCTCCTCGCGAGGGGATCCTCTGGCGAAACGTGATGGTGAACCTGGCCGCCCGGCGTGGAGGCGGAGTGGGCGTGATGGGGTGGCGGCCCGGTCGGATTTCGGCAGCGGTTGTGCCTCCACGGCTGCGGGGGCAGCGTGGGGCCGGCCATGGCAGCTGGCGGCGGCGGATCTGGGGCCCTCACCCCAGATCGGTTCCCCTCCAGATGGTGTGGGCTTGGGCGCCGACCTGGCGGCCCTGAGCGGCGGTGGGCGCGCGCCAAGGTTGTCCCCACTCACCGGCGTGGTTGAGGGTGGCCAGAGGTGTGTGCGTGAGGCCGGCATCGTTCGGAGTCGGCTCTGACGTGCACGGCGGTGGGAATTTGGCAGGCGGTGGACGGCTGCGAATCCAGGTAGCGTCATCTCCGACTCGTTCTGCTCCGGTTCGTGCTAGGTCCAATACCTACCCGGTGCTGGCTAGACGGATCTGGCGGGTGGGCATGGATCCGGAGGAAACTCCAGGCCGGCATGGCGGCCCCACCAAAGTCGACGCCCTCGGCGCCAATTCCCTTCCTGGAGGCTTCGGTGTGGATCCTACACCCCCACATATGCCATGAGCGTAGGCGAAAGCCACTGTTCCTCTGTTTGGGCGACGATGGCACTTTGGTGTCGTGTTCCTTCCTGAAGGCGTCGGCTGAGGACTGCTCAGGGTGGTGGAGTTGCTGGTAGTTCGGAGTCGACGCGAGATGGCATGTAGGTGGAGTGGTGTGCCATCAACAGTATCATCGACGGTGGGTCTCGGCGACATGGCGCAGTGGAGACTCGACGTCCGATGCACGGAGATGAACTCGCGCAGGAGGAAGAAGCTGTTTGGCGTCGTGGTGGCGTCAACGGCAGCTAGACCGTGCAAAGTAGATGCAACAGTATAGCTCTGAAGATGGATTGGTGGCAGGTGGCTGCGGCGGCCTCATATCCGGCAGGCGTCCTGGTTGAGGAGTGCGCCGGACCGATTGGTGCCCCATACCCGGCAGGCTTCCTGAATGGGACCTCTGGTCTTAGATGTTAGGTTTGGCTGCAAGGTTTATTTGGTATTAGGCCCAGACTATCAGCATCTTGGATAGGAATAGCGACGGACGTTGCCTAGACGGTGGCTTTAATTTTGTTGTTGTATTACTTTGTAATGTCTTATGTGAACAATTGATAAAGTGACTGCATGCATCGTTCAGATGCAGAGGCCGGGGATCCTCCTCTATTTTTAAAAAAAAATCTTTGTGATAGTGGAACCCGATCCATAATGGATCCTATGGAGAAAAAACAGAGGCGACAGGTGCAGCACCACCCTCTGTTCTTTCCACTGCATGCAGCTCCAGTACGGCTGCATCCAACGCGCTCACCCTGCTCTAACCCCACTCGACCGTGGCTGCCATCCTATGATGCAGGTTCGACTTGGAGCCTGTTTCTCGCTGGTCAGCTGATTGTAGTCCGTTATTGCCTTGCCGCCCTCCATCTCCGCCTTATCACCGTCGTCATGGAACTACGAGGAGGCGGGAGCACTTGAGAATGGAGTAGTTCTTGGCGTTGCCTTAGTCATCATCAAGCTCCCAGCAACCCAACAGAACTCGTCGCAACTCCATCGATCAACAAACCACGATGAAGTGCATGGAATTCTTGTTGCTACCTCTCTCCCGATACCTATCACTCCCATTCAATGGCTAGACCGCCGAGATAGCGAGCAGAAACGTGAGAATAAAGAACAAACAAACCTGCCATTATCACTAATTCTTTCAAGTTTCAACGCTGGGAAATTAACATGCAAAAAGACACGGGGGAGGGGGGGAGGGCTGTATAAATATGTAAGAGGTATCTGTACTTGAAACTGTTTATAATGAAGTTGAGAGATTTGATACACTAACCACCAGTGGATGCTTATGACATACACATATATTGACTGACACATACGTATGTATGACATACTGAACGACCACATATTACTATTGACACGCCTATGTAACCGGTAAAGGCTGGAGATTTTTTTTTAACAAAGGAGGAAGACCCTCGGCTTCTGCGTCTGGACAATGCATGCAGCTTTTTTATTAATTATTCACACAAAACCTTACAAAATAATACAATAATAAGACTAAAGCCATACTACCACGGTTGTGTGTACTAGAGTTTCAGCTGAGCAGCAGCATCATGGCCGAACAGTTTGTGATTCACAAGCGCGTGTGTCATTTTCTTTCCAGTGATGTTGCAGTTTGGATGGATGAGGCCTCTTGAGCAATCACTCGGGCACTTTAATTATATTTTTTTGCGAACACTCGGACACTTTAATTTGCATACCCCTCTTGAGTTGTATTCTTGGTCACAAGCATGCTCATGCATCCAACGACTAATTTGTCCTATATCCATCCAAAAAGAAAGGTATAAAGTACTGCAGTGGTTAAAAGACCAGATAATCTTCCCATGTTTAACTGGTCACTGATATTAATGCATCTACGCTAAGCACATTTCTGATTATGCTTACTAAAAGTGAGAGGTGTAACTAACAACCTACTTCTGAAAGGGATGTAGCGATGGTCATTTCCAAGGATATGCCCATAAAAAGGGCATGTTACTTTCAGTCCTACTGATCTTTACTGATCTTTGCAGTTAGCCACTCGGAAGTAACGACTGTCCCTGCAATTCCTTCATCTGAACCAGCTTTGCCTTTTCAACTTGCAAGTGAATGTTACCCACGGGCACCGTATGCTACTAGACACGAAAGGGACATGGGCTGGTGAAGTACTAGCAAGCACTCCCTCCCTTCTAAATTACTTGTTGCGGGTATGGATGTATCTAGATGTATTTTAGTTCTAGATATATCAATTTCTGCAACGAGTAATTTGGAACGGAGGAAGTATGAAGCAGAGTGACATCTTGCAAGCTTCTACCAAAGTGAGCTTAGAATAGAGACCATGATCATGAAAAACAGGCTACAAGCTGAGAGGATGTGATGCAGTGTGATCTTAGGCTCTAAAATTTACCTCTCGAGGAAGCTGATAATGAATTCTAAACACAATTTCAATTCTTATTTTCTTCCGGTTACCTTTACATCTTAACGCGTTTGACTTTGACCATGTCCAGCCTACCAGGCATTCAACATATCACTGCGAGCTGGGGCATCTTTCTAACCTCAGTTAGGTAACTTGTCATGTTCATGCGATCATCTTCAGCTAAATATAATTCTAGAAAGGTGTGCTACAGTGCTAGGAAGAGAAAAATTTGAACTTCCACTGGACCTCTCTGATTGGACTCTGGATATGTACCCAATGAGAGAGTAAGAAGTTAGCTCCTTTACAGAAGATATTGCTAGACAAGCAGCGATATAATTGTGCCAGCAAAGCATATAACTCAATGTATTAGTAATTAAAGTGTGGTGTAGAAGAGTCTCAAATATATATGCCTTCCAAATACAGGGTTGCTCATCATGGCAGTGAACTGGCGTGCATTTGGATATTGTAAGCCCGTATTAAGGACGGACTGCATGCACGTTTGTAAACATCACAAGACAATTTACTCATTGCAAAGTACACGCATTATTGGTCCACGGCGTGGTATCCCTAATATACACAAGATCTTTTTTCTATAATTGGTGTGCATTTCATCTTGTTTCCTTATGAACATTTCATCCTGTTGTTATACACATCATTAGTTGTACTATTGTCTGCCAACCCGTATCGAGATTAATTTGATAACGACGAGGACCTCGTTGAGCGAAACACTGGTCGGTCCTAATTATGCCGTCCTTGGCACCCCCGGCTGGTGCCATGGCTGCATCAGTCATTAGCTAAAACTATGGTGCACTGATGCGGATGATGGGCATGCACACATCACTCCATCATGGTCCACGCATATGGGCTAGTACTAAATACTAATTGCACTAATGTGGTGGTTGCATTGCATCAGTCATTAGCTAAACAAGATGTTCTTGGAAGGAAGAAATTAAGATATAGAATGTGTCTAGAAAAGGCGAGCTAGCTGTAATAACTAGGTTGCTCATTGCGCAGAAAAGAAGTGAAGGAAAAGCAGTAGCTCATCCCTAGGTATTGCGTGCAATCCATGGCAGTGCATGCCATACTGTCATAACCATTTTCCCCTGGTCACAAGTTATTCCAAAAGCCTTCTTCCCCCTGAACCGCGGTAGTCTTCCCATTGAAGCTAGCCTTCATGGGATTGAGTTCACCGTCTCTTTTCGCCGTGTAAGTCGGGGTCACAGGGAATATTCATGGGGCTCACTCAATCAGCACGTGAATAAAGTAAGTGAGTAATGTGGGCATCACGTCTGGTGAGAAAGTTCTGTCAAAACTTCATCTTATATTTATCCACGTGCATACCGGCAACAGAACGCATCAAAATAGCTGCGCCAAGCTCTAACCAACCCCTTAGATAAATGCAATTGTGGCCTGTGATGACAAGGGAGGCTAGCACGCTGGCCGTCGGTGAGGTCGACGACGATGGGAGCCAAGACCGACGGCTAAGGACGGGCCGGAGCGATGCGGTGAGCAATGGCATGGCCTAAGGACACTGGTTGGTTTTCGATGAGCTCGGTTGATGCGGACGTCTTACTGTCGATGATTGTAAACGGAAAACTGAAAAGAGGAGGAAGCTTCATGCGTGAGCGGGAACGGAAAGGCCGGCATCGCCTTCAGCATCTGTGCAGCTGCGAGCAACATTTGTGCAGGTTACATGCAACATTTGTGAAGTACAAACTGTGCATTGTATAATGTCATATATTGACATATGGTAGGGTACCAATAATCGAATTGAAATGCATGGGGCAGAGGACGGATGGAGGGAAAGTGCAGGGCATGTGATGCATGTTTAGTTTCTGGCCGGCGTTTCTTGGCGGCGGTTTAATGTGGGTGCATTGCATATGTGCGTACGGATGGATGGGAGCTGAGGCTATTCTAGACGCAGGCAAAGGAAAGAGGGGCTAGAAAGTGCAAAGAAGCGTTGGCAGCCTTGTGATGGCTGATGAGGCCAGCCCACAACGCACGCACCCCCTTCTCAGGAAAAGTTGTGGTAAATAGTTCATGTTGCAAAAGAACTACAACTTTGGTAATATTTTCATCCTACATAGATTTATTATAAAACCTAACGGGAAACCCGTATTACCATGGAAATGTTTTTTGTGGTACAGTTGACCTCACAGTAACACAACGACTAGAAAGTTTGGAGCTTTGAAGTTTGACAAAATTGTCATACCAATCTCGCAATTAGAGATTTTTGCACAACTTGCACCTGGTCATAATTTTTAATGAAAAAATGGGGAAAAAATGTTTCTACGGTTCTACACATTATTAACCAAGATAAACATTTCATAATTAATTAGATAACTTTGCTAACTTTCACCGTCGATTATATGTTGAGATCCGTGCAACATTCTACAAATTTAGAACTTCTAATGTGTGAAAGTTATTGCAGTATAGTGAACATTTTATTAAACATTATATTAGTTTTGTAAAGTTGATGGATGAATAAGATTTTCTCAGTCGGCCAAGATAATACTATCGACGGATCTGAATACTTTGTAAATCTGTATGAAAGCATTTTGTTAAATCAATTGACAAATGAGCTTTCAGGCAAGCCTGGGCGTTCGGTCTTTTTGGTTTGTTCGGCTCGGTCTTTTAGGTCTTTCAAGAATTCGTTATTTCAGTCTTTTCGGTCCTCCACTATTCGGTCTTCGGTCTTTACAGAGCAATGTTCGGTCCCGGCCAAACAGACCAAATTTAATGCAATAACTCATATTCATATATGCTACTTCCCAATATGCTAGTACATGTTTATATAAGAAAAATTGAGAAAAATATGTTTACAGAGGTGCAAGTGTATATAAGAGAATTCAGACATGTGAGAACATAAGTATATAATCAGTGAACGGACTAACAAGTAGCAGGCGTATGCATGGTTGGTTCGTGTCTCACACGTGAGAGAAGGGGAGGAATGAGAGTAGGTTGCTGCCCGGTTGGGCCTTAGATGATCTACAAACATGACCTATGGTATGTGTGTGTGGGCTTTTAAATCGGTGTATTCGGTCTTGCAGAGTAGAGGGCCGAATTGACCGTACTTATTTCGGTCTTATAGTTTTGCAGACCGAACTTTATTCGGTCTTTTCGGTTTTGGTCTTTTCAGGTTCGGTCTCGGTCTTGTCGGATTCGGTTTTTGGTCTTCGGTTTTTATGCCCGGGGTGACTTTCAGGGACACAAGCAAACCATATTTTTAAGCTTAGAAACATGACCTTTTTTTTGCCTTGTCAAAAAGAGTTGGTCCGTACAGGTTCCGAAGAACATTTTTCATGGTAGTTTAGAGGGTTTCAGTCAGATAACCCAGATGGAGCAACGTACGAATACGATAGTAGCCGTATGTAGGCTAATCAAAAAATACGTACGTACGTATCGTCTGGCCTTGACAAATGGCACCGCTACTCGTACTTTCACGCTGTCAAGCATACCAGTAGTACCGCTGACTATTTTCCTGAGGGGTATGCAGCTAGCAGCTGACTAATAATCGAACTGTTTAACTGAACATTTCCGTTGTGGAAGCAAATGCCCGCTCCCCAGGCTGTGCGGTAGCAACCGGGACGACGCCATTGGCAGGGGCGGCCGGTCGATACCGAATTATTTTCTTGTCAGGGCCCGTTCATCGTCTCGCCGTCGTGTCTCTTGCTACGTCGGCCCGCCGGCCTTACCTACTCGCCCGCTTACGTACCGCCCAGCACCAACCCCACTAACGGACCGCCGCTGGCTGTTGCCGGGCGGGAGCGTCCCCGTGGCCGTGCGTATAAAAAGCGATCGATGGGCCGGTCCAGAACCCGCGGCTGACAAGGCAGAGCAGAGCATCCTCGTGCCTTTGCACACCACCGCCCGCCACTCGAGCGCGCTCTAGGCTCTAGCTAGTGGTGGTGACAATGGCGGCGGCGCCGTTGGTGCTGGCGGTGCTTGTGGTGACGGCTGGCGTCGCGGCGGCGATGGCGGAGGGCGGGAAGCTGCGGCAGGGGTACTACGAGCAGAGCTGCCCGCGGGCGGAGCAGATCGTGAAGCACTACGTGGAGCGCCACATCCCCCACGCGCCCTCCGTCGCCGCCACCCTCATCCGCACCCACTTCCACGACTGCTTCGTCAGGGTACGTGCCTACGCTCTTCCTTTCCGTGAACGGCGACGTCGACGTCGACGGGAATGCCGGTGCGTGCTCTGTTCTGGGTCCTGATGAATCCGAATGGCGCTTTTGCAGGGGTGCGACGCGTCGGTGCTGCTGAACGCGACCGGCGGCGGCGAGGCGGAGAAGGACGCGACGCCCAACCTGACGCTGCGCGGGTTCGCCTTCCTGGACCGCGTCAAGGCGCTGCTCGAGCAGGAGTGCCCCGGCGTCGTCTCCTGCGCCGACATCCTCGCGCTCGCCTCCCGCGACGCCGTCGGCGTCATCGTAAGTGCTCCGCTTCCCTGTCCTGCCACACCTCAGCACACACATACGCACACGCATGGCTCGGCGGCGGCTGACCGATGATGAGTGAAAAAAATGCAGGGCGGGCCGTTCTGGCGCGTGCCGACGGGGCGGCGCGACGGCAGGGTGTCGATCAAGCAGGAGGCGCTGGACCAGATCCCGGCGCCCACCATGAACTTCACCGACCTCCTCACCTCCTTCCGCGCCAAGGGCCTCGACCTCGCCGACCTCGTCTGGCTCTCAGGTAACCATCACCACCAATTATCACAAGATTAGTTAGCACACTAAGCATCAGTGCCCGAGCTGATGACATATCGATCATTGGCACCGACACATGCACGGTGATGGTGATAGCGAAGTCTAGTGACGCACAAGCACTCAAACAAAGATGGGTAGGATAGTCGAGTGAGTAGTGAGAGGAACTTGATAGATTCGTGCTTTTTCTGTCCATGCGGCGGCTCTCTATCTAGCCGCTAGCTACCAGAGGCTCCTACCACTTTGTACAACCCACTCACACAACATGGTCACATGAGAGGACCATTGGTGGTGGACTGGTGGTGTTGCTAGCTGAAACGGATGGCTCCAAGATAAGAAGAAAAGTAAAGGAACCACAAATCTTGCCGACACTATATGTGCAGTTCCACAAAAGCACCAACACTATTTGTTAGCCGTTTAAAACTTTGGTCGATGTTGATATCATTTCCCAATAGCAATAATTGGGCTAGATGCATTGTAGTATTTGTTCTAGAGACTAGAAAGGTTGTTGCACCGCACGGTCATAGATGTTGGCACGCTAAGTTGCTAACTACTACATATATTTAGCTTGGAATTTTCCGACATGACCGCGATAAAATGTTAAATGATTTGTTAATCAAACATGTGAACAATGACGGTGAGGACATCGACAATGATTTGTTGAATTTTAAGTACACATGAACCGACGAGGACATCTTCGGCTCAACTCTGTCACAGTTTGTTGAGTTTTTAATTACCAACTTAGGTCATTGATTCACATGTTTTTATATGTCATAAACATTAATGGGCAACCTGTTCTGATGTATACCTACTTGCTACAGATGTCTGTCCGCTAACCACATTGGTCCACTAATTCCAGCCTGTTTAGATTGACACCTCATACCAAAAATTAAGTTCCATGTGTTGTTTAAACGACACAATCTAATACATATTTTTCAAATAGTTCAGCATTAGTAAAACTTACTGAATTGCATTGTACATTACTTGAGCTTGCGGAATTCTGCACATATTATACTGTGTTCACCACCTCAACCGATCCATCATGTGCCAATACCACTCAGGGGCACACACCATCGGTATCTCGCACTGCAACTCCTTCACCGAGCGGCTATACAACTTCACCGGCCGTGGAGGACCCGGGGACGCGGACCCATCTCTTGATGCAGAGTATGCTGCCAACCTCCGCCGGACCAAGTGCACCACGCCCACGGACAACACCACCATTGTGGAGATGGACCCCGGGAGCTTCCTCACCTTTGACACTAGCTACTACCGCGGCCTCCTAAAGCGCCGGGGACTCTTCCAGTCCGACGCCGCGCTTATCACGGACGCGGCGGCAAGGGCCGACGTCGAGAGCGTGGCCAAGGGTCCGTCGGAGGTGTTCTTCCAGGTGTTCGCACGGTCCATGGTGAGGATGGGCATGATAGAAGTGAAGACCGGTGGCGAGGGGGAGATCAGACGGCATTGTGCCATTGTCAATAGCTAGTGTCGTCCGTTGGTGGCATGTGGACGACTGTTTTTGTATGTTTAATTACATTTCCTTTTTTGCTTTGTGTGTACGGTTTTGTTTAATTTCTTTTTTTGTAAGGTGGTTTTTCCAGGTGATATATGTCTTCTTTCTCTTTTTATGAAAGTAAACAAATAAACAAGGAACACGTGTTAGTAAAGCATGAAAGAGCACGTGACAATGATATATTCCCTCCGTTCGGAATTACTTGTCTCGAAAATGAATGTATCTAAAACTAAAATACGTCTAGATACATCCATTTCTACGACAAGTAATTCCGAATGAAGGGAGTAGATACCAGTGATGTTGATGTCGGGGCGTTCAGTCCCCGTACATACCACGAGAGCATCTTCTGAAATGATGTTGATGTCACTAGATTTTCAACATGTATATTTTTAATGCAAACAGGATTGGATCTATGATAAAGATTAATTGAAACTACAAATTATCTCAACATAATAAAAATTACGTCAAGGTATATGAACCACCGAACGACAATTGCCGCCATCAGAATGGAATCTATGCTGGAGCTCCATCTAATCCATCCCGACGAGCGAACTTGAGGTGGGTCGGAGTCCGAAAGACTAACTCTCGAAGAAGAAACACCATCATCTATCCGAGCGCCACTCTTGCAAGGACTAAAACCCTACCTATCTACTAGCTAGATTCGAGGCACCAAGATCCCCTCTCTGCCACCAGTTGCTGGAGCGGCAGGCGGAAGGGAGACGAATCCCTGTGCTTGCCGGGAAAGATCAAGGGGAGAAAGGTTTTCCCTAGTCACCTTGCGACATGGGAAATATATATTTTTGCCACTGATGAATTTTTAACCTGTATCAGCTGGACAACCAACTCCATGAACATCACTCGACCAGCAAACCTAAACACCATTACAAAGAAATTAATTAGCCGATTAAAATGTTAAGCTTACATCCATTGCGGCTCTGACCATTTATTTTTAACAGGAAACTCTAAACTATCTAGAGCTTACACATCTTTTTTCCTCTCCAACATTTCCCCCCTCCTGCATCTCCTTTCAATCTCCATATTAATCACTCCAACCACACTATCAGTTACTCAAAGGATCATAGGTTCCCAGCCTTTGCTTCCTATGAATAAACTCAATAGCCACTAGCAGAGAAAGCCCAACCACCTTTTCTCGTTGATAAGAGCAAGAATAACCATAGATAAGCCTAACCATCTTCTCTCGCAGATACCATCGAGGAGAACCATACATAATTAAAGGGTATTGTAACTCCCCGGTCAAACCTACCGATTCACTCACTGGTTCAAGGTTGTTGCGTCTGCGATCTAGACTGGCCCCACAAATCAATACTAGGCTTTCCTGCGCACTTTGTCCTCACTCATGCACATCTAGGAACAACTTCTCAATCGGTCACCCATCCTCAAATTGCTCTGAGCCAATCACGTTGCTTTGAGGTTCTTGTGGATGGGCTCCAAAAAAGCACATGCACCTTGTTGATATGAGTAGTCTGTCGTTCCTATTAAGAGGGATATCACAAATATCAACTCGGGTTCTTCCGCCTCCATCAGCATGTTCCAATACCTCACATTTCTATAGATCACACGATGGTTAGGCTAGTGAGCTATCAAAAGAAAAAGCATAAAGTGATGGAGAGATAAGGAGCGGCAATGTAGCTAGACAAACAACTTATAAATATAGGGGAGACAACAATGAAAATGTGAATAAGGGTAGTCGGAATTTTAAGAGAGTGGAGAAGAATGGCACTCCACAACTGACATGATACACTATGAGTAAGTAATGAGAAGTACATAGGAGGACATATAGGACATTACGAATAATGTTAGGAAGGAATGCATGCATGTCAAATTTGTAGTCAAATGGGAGGCTACGTAGTGTTGTTGACATGCTGCACACACATAAATGTAAACGAACATAGATATCTAAGTTAATCTTGCATCTTTCCAACGTAAGAGCATCTTCAATAGATGGTCCATATGTAAAAATACCTAACTTTTGTACCATCTGGGGCAAAAAACGCTGCTCCAACAGACGGTCCATATGCAAAAAAGAATTAGACCGCGGCCTTCTCATGATGTAAAATACAACATCTCGCGGTGCAAATATACATCACGAGATGCATCTGGTCCAAAACTAGCCGCCGCCCGCGAATGCCCAACCGCCACTTCATTTCCTTTCCCGCCCGCGCCCGTCCGCCTGTCCGAAGAACAGCCGGCCGGAATCGGCCGCCGCGACCGCCCAAAACCTCGCCGTCGGCGCCGCCACCATCCCACATCCCTGCCGCCGCCCTCCGCCGCCGTCGCCCCCGTCGCCTCCCCGCCCGCGCCCGTCCGCCTGTCCGAAGAACAGCCGGCCGGAATCGGCCACCGCGACCGCCCAAAACCTCGCCGTCGGCGCCGCCACCATCCCACATCCCTGCCGCCGCCCTCCGCCGCCGTCACCCCCGTCGCCTCCCCGCCGCCGCCCGGACGCCGCCGAATCGAGTGGCAGCCGACGCGGGATTCGGCCCCTCCGGCGGTCCGGCTACCGCGGTAGGCCTCCGCCGGGTCTTATAGGCTGCCGCCGACCTCCTCCCGTCGGCCGTGAGCCTGTCCACGGCCGTTGCGCCGGCCGCACGACCGCCGCACCAAACCCTCCGCCCGGCTGTCGAACTAGTCTTTGCCGCCCACCGAGCTCCTCTTGGCCGGCCTCCTACCTCATTTCTTATCACCGCCGCCGTCCGGAGCCGACCGCAGCCGTCCGCAGAAGCCAATCCAACCGGCGGCCAACGGCTGAACAACAGTCGGGCGGCTGCTGGCCGGTTTTGGACCATGAATTTGCACCATCTACTGGAGTTGCTCTTTTGGACCATGAATTTTGTGACGCCCGGATAATTAAGCTGCAGTAATTCCCTCCTAATGATGCCACATCATCATGATTACTGTTGTTGAACTCACGTTGGTTCGAAACCGGTTCAAATTTCAAATTCAAATCAAAGTCCAAAATTCAAATTGCCAAACATGAAAACTAAAATGTTCAAAGTGTGGCAAATAATCCCTGAATATTTGTCATGTTGGAACCAACCTCATTTGAGTTCCCAAAGTGCCCCTAGGATTTTATCTTGTGGTCCAACAATAATTAAATTGGCCTTTCCAATTTCTAAAAATGGTTAGCCAACTCCTTTTGACCCCAAACTTTTTATGCAACTTCACTTTGTTCCTATCTATTTTTGTGCAAAGTGCCACATTTAAAAATAATAATTCAGAAGCTCTTTTAAATAGGAAATAGAGGCAAAAAAATAATAAAATAAAAATAAGAAAAAGAAAAGGCAATGCAGAGTAAATAAAAAGGAGAGAGGCGCCCGCCCCTCACTGTGCCTCGACCCACCAGAGCCAGCCCGAGCCGCTGGTGGGATAAGACCAAGCCCCCCCCCCCTCAGCCTCGTCAGCACCCAGATATTTCCTCCCTTCCTCCCTCGCCCGCCTCTCTCCTGATTTGGAAAATCGTCGCGACCACCCTCCTCCCCGAGTTGTGCCAAGGCATCTAGGAGGACCGACGCCCTCGTCCTCGTCTGTCTCGAGCACCAGGACGAGCCAGACCGCCCCGCAGCTCACCGTCACGGTCGCCCTTCTCCGTGCACGGCCGCGGCACCAAGTCGGTGATTGGGTCGCCGTCGAGCCATCCCCGGCCTCCTCGAGCGCGTCACCGAGCTCCATGGTGAGCTGCGCTTCCTCCCTCCCAGTTTCCCTTTGGTTCGGTCGTCGTTTTCCGTCTCCCATAGTTCGCCATGGCCGTCGGAACCCGAGCTCCTACGCGCCCGCTGTCTTGGCCGTGCGTGCCCGCCTTGCCTACTCCCCCTGGGCCACTGGCCTATGGGCCCCACGCCCCCTTAAAAAAGGATAAAAAAGAAATATATATGTTTAAAATAAATAAATAATAAAATTATTTAATTAATTAACTAAAAAGTTAATTAACTTAACTAACTCGGGTTTAATTAACCTAATCACCTAGTTTGGTTAACTAAAGGCTAGACTAAACAGCCTATGATACGGGGGCCCACCCCCTGTTGACCAGTCAAACATTGACTGGCCCCTAGTCCACTTGTCAGTCACTGGGTACACTTTGGTGTATATTGTGCTGGGTGCATCTAGCATTTTTTTAGCATTTATTTTTGTATTAAAATTAATTTCAGAATATTAATAAAACTTTGAAAATTAATAGAAATCAAAACCGTATCTCGGATGAAAAAGTTTTCTACATGAAAGTTACTCAGAATTTCAAGACGAATCCGGATACACGGTCCGTTCGTCTGACATACGTCCCCAGCGTAGCGAGCATGTAAACTTTCTCCTCCGATTCATCTGTCTGAAAGACGTCCGGGACCAAGAAAACTTTCCCGGATGTTTCCCCCTTCGCCAGTAACGCCTAGCACTGCGTTAGGACACCTCTAAACCCGCTTGTAATCATGTTGTGCATATGTTTGCGTGTATTTACTGTTTCTTCCCCCTCTTCTGTTCGGTAGACCCCGAGACCGATGCAGCCCCTGTGATCGACTACGTCGACGACAACCGCTCCTTGCCATAGCAACCAGGGAAGCCCCCCCTTTTGATCATCCCGATATCGCCCATTCCATTCTCTCATGCTTGCATTAGATTTTCCTACTGTTATTGTTTGCTCCTATCCTGCTGCATAGCCTGTTTATTGTAACCTGTTATTGTTACCTACCTGCTTATCCTAAACTGCTTAGTATAGATTGGTTAGAGACCCATCAGTGACCCCCCCCACTTGACCCGACTGCCCCGCTGGATTATCAGAAGACCCGATCAACGGGATCGAAGACCAGGCCCCGACACCTCACGTCACATCACGCCCCTTAGTTGCTCGACTCTGCAGAGTTACCATCGAGTGCTGAGGGTGGAACCTCATACATCACTCCTGATGAGATCTCTGTAGAGTAGCTATTCAGTCGTGGTCATCGAGGGTGATTTCCTCCTTAACTACTTCCGATACGACTCTGTCGTGCAACCCCTCAAGTGTGAACCTCGAGGATGGTTCCTCTTACGTTCACCTTGATGTTTACATCGAGTGGGAATCTGACAAGGGTGATTCCTCAGGTTTTCCCCTCAAGTGTGAACCTCGAGGATGGTTCCTCTTACGTTCACCTTGATGTTTAAATCGAGTGGGAATCCGACAAGGGTGATTCCGCAGGTTTTCCCCTTGGTGTTAGACACACGGTTACTATGGTTACTATGACTTTGCACTAGACCCTATTACTAAAGACGGGTTGGCCCTGAGGGGTACCCGCGCGAGCTTAATTGCGAGTGATGTGGAGTCGGGCGGACCTGGAAGGTGCCCGCGAGATACTTACGAGGCGTGGCCGGGCATTCTTATCCCTTGCCGCAAGTACTCGAGACGGGGCGACGGGGTCACATCGATCGTGAGTCTCTGCTCGTTTCCGCGTGCTCCTAATCCACTAACGGTTTGGATATTTGATCCGAGGGGCCTCTGGCCTGATAGCACTAACCATCACGTGGGCATAGTATGGGCGTTCTACGTCGTATACATCAGCCAAAGCTTAATAGACGTCAGCGACTGAGCGGCGCGCGCCGAGTTGGACTGAGTAAGCTCCTGCTTTGTTGAAGGAGGTAGCTAGGTCTGCTCACCGGCTGCCCACGCAATGTGCAGGAGTTCCCGGGGAGATGGCCCATGACCCCTGGGGGCATAGGTTTAGTCCGGCGTGCTGGCCTCTCTATTAACCCTAGGTTGGGTTGCGGCGTATTGTTTGGCCGAGGCCGGGCATGACCCAGGAAAGTGTTTCCGGCCGGAGTTAAGCGAGGATGGTGGGTAAGTTGGTGCACCCCCGCAGGGAAGAAAACAACTATCGATAGCCTGTCCTACGGTAACGGACACTTGGAGTTGTATCCCAATCGATACAACTAGAACTGGATACTTGTGATGAGAAATGGATGGTGATGAGAATTGGATTGTGATGATAACTGGATAGTATGGCTCTGGGATTGCTTTCTCGCAGGGAGTCGAGAAAGGATCTCTGGCCGAGGTTGATAACACTACTGCTACTTTACTTTATGCTACTCTACTCCCTCCTGTTGCTGCAAGATGGTGGTTTCCAGAAGATGCTAGTCTTTGATAGGCTAGGCTTTCCCCTTCCCTTCTGGCATTATGCAGTTTAGTCTACAGAAACAACCCTTTCCTTTGATACAGATGCATACTAGTTTAGATCTGATGTAAGTCTTGCGAGTACTTTGGATGAGTACTCACGGTTGCTTTGCTACTTCTTTTCCCCCATACCCGATTGTTGCCGTCAGATGACGGAGCTCAGGAGCCAGACGACGCCACTGATGACTACTACTACCCGGAGGATGCCTATTACTACGTGAAGACCGACGACGACTAGGAGTAGTTAGGAGGCTCCCAGGCAGGAGGCCTTGCCTTTTTGATCATTGTTGCTTTTGTGCTAGCCTTCTTAAGGCAATCTTCACTACTAGGGAAAAGCCTATACACAGAATTTTACCAGTAGCGTTGTACAAAATCAAGCGCTGCTGCTACTTAGTAGCAGCGCGCGTAAATAAACCGCGCTACTGCTATGACTTTAGCAGTAGCGCGTACTAGCGAAAGGCGCTGCTGCTATGTTTGAACTGGGCGCACATGGCTAGCCCAACCTAGCAGTAGCGCGTATAATGGCCCAGCGCTACTGCTAATCGCTACAGCTGCAGCGTGTGTTCCAGAACGCGTTGTAGCTAACGTAGCAGCAACGCCCTTTCTGGAACGCGCTACTGGTACTTCTGACTTAACCACGCGGTTCGTCCTTCCCCACGGCCACTTCATCCCCCAAATCAACTCCACTCTCGCCGCCGCCGTCGCCCCTCGGCCGCCGCGCGCTCTCCCCACGCCGCCCCCCAACCCCAGATTCAACACCGGCCCCGCCCCCGACCTCAACGCCGCCCGGGACGCCGCCCCCGACCCCGACCTCAACGCCGCCCGGACGCCGCCCCCGCCCCGACCTCAACCGCCCCGGAGCCCCGACCACGACCTCGACGCCCGCCTGCCCCTCCCTCGTCGCAGGCACCCGAGGTGAGCACGCCTGCTCCTCCCTCTCCCCTACCTCTGCCTAGGGTTTCTACCTCCATCAAATTAGTTAGGGTGGAAACGAATCGGATGCGGATGCGGCTCAAATGAGTTAGGGTTCATGTAAGGGTGGAAACGAATCAAATTTCTAAGATGAATCATAAAACAAGTAAAATTTGACCACTTATTTCACTGTATAGTTGGATAATTGGAATATCCGCTACCACTCTCCACTCCTATAGGTTCATCAAATTAGATGGTAATTAGGGCAGTAGTTCTTAGGTACTAATTAGTTAGTAAGAACTAGGTACTAATTAGGTACTAGAATATTTTTATTTATAGTAAGTTTATTTTTAGTAAGAACTAGTTGAATTAATAGAACTAGTTAGTAAGAACTTGTTGCTATTTTTTAGTTAAAGAAATTTTCCCGCATCGACGTGGACGATGCCTATCCCGCATCCTCGTCGTCGAGTCGGCGGAGGGCGACACCTGCTTGACCAGATGGGCCATGTCCGGGACTGGGCTCTGCCGGGGTGGTACTGGGAGGCGCTACCTACCGGGGGCGCAGGTTGGTGAGGAGCCAGCCTGTCGTTGACCCGAACCTTCTTTGGTGGCGGTCGCGTGGGCCAGTGATGGTCCAGAGGCTCGAGGACTCCGCGGAGGTGGTGCGTCACCGTGTCAGTGAGGAGGACGCGCACGTCCGTCGCTACTTGTTTGCGTTGGAGCACAGGTTCTCCAATACCTTGCAGGTTCTCCAGGGATCTCACTGGAGCTATGATCCCATGATGGTTCCTTCTCTGTGGGTGTCCACCGCCCGCGCCGATACCCGTCGTGTGCTAGGGTTTTAGTTGTACTAGTGATGTTATATGTATGACACTATTCGGGATGTATTAGTGATAATATTCGACGATGTACGGACGCATGAGATGATTTACTTTTGCTTATTGAATGCATGCTAATTTGAGTCTTATAAGATATTTTGAAATGTATATCTTGTGTTGCTCAATATCCAAGTGGCCGGTCATGTTTGCAGGTTACACCTCCGAGTGGCCTATGTTTTGCCGGAGTGTTGATTCATTTCCGTTCCGGCAAATTTCAGGCGCTCGATATATCCTATTTTAGCAAAGGTCATGCCGGATTTTTCCGTGAATTTTGGCATGACTTTTGCCAGAATATGTAGGAAATATCGAGTGCCCCGGATTTGTGTTTTGAGTATCCTGGTAGTTGTCTTCTATCGATTTTCAATTAATGTTTTAACTATGAACATAGGAAATGTCTGACGACAAAAAGGATTTCGGTATTTGCAAATACCGCGAAGACGAGCACGGCCTGTGCGACGGAATCTTCCTAGATGATGATAGGCGCTTCAGCATCAAGCTGGACGAGAACTTCGAAGTGGATACAGTAAGTCACAACGACAAGTCTTTTTTCGTAATTAAGCATGACATCTGCTTCATTTGCTTCAACTTATATTTTTTTTACTATTCTACTAGCGTATCCCCTGCCATGCAAGAGTTTTTGTATTGGATAAGATAGGTTTCAGTCATACTATGGAGGTAAATAAAGTTTATTTGAAGACCGAGCATGGTTATATTTTCCACGCAAAATTATACAATTCAGACGACTACACCTATTTTGGATGCAAAACATGGCGATCACTATGCAAGACTTATGAATTTCAGCCTGATATGGTTATCACCTTTGATATTCGTCCGGAAGATGATATTGAAGGTAATACCGACATCTGGGTCGATGTGCAGATGCCTCCAGTTACACCAAAATGTAAGTTTCTCAACCATATTTATGTCTTTGATATTGTTTATTCAAAAATAGTTGACAACTAATTTGTATTGTCAGCTTATTTCGGTGCAAGCAAACATGTCCGGCGCTTGGTAGACATGACCTACTACTGTCCTGGGGCTGAACTAAACTGCGAGGAGATAAGTCATTATGTTTCATGGCTTGAGGATCTTGATACCGTCAAGACAAATTTTCTTCCTGGACTTAGAAATCTTAGTACTGAAAACGTGCGACCAATAGTGTTCGTCGTGAACTACGGTCACATCTATTTAGGAAGGATGGTAAGATTTTTACTATTTGTCCTCAGTGCATCTTTTCCATACATTATTTGTGAAGCTAAACTTCATTGCTAAGTATGTGACCATACGATGTTCTTCAACAGGGACTCCCGATGAATGTTGTGCCTTATGGGATCGAGACTAAAGGTACCATGAGTATTATTAGCTTACGGCCAAGATATCCTACATGTTACTTTAGTTCATTCAAGATCAGCGATGAATTCTTAATAGTGCAAGACTGGACCAGATATGTGATGCGGGAGCGCAGACAAGTACTAGGGGCAGCAAACAGATGTGCTACCCAAAATTAGGAGACATGTTCATCTGCATGCTCCAACTTGATCAAGGAGGAGAGCTACACATGTTTTATGTTGTTTTACCTAAGAGAGAGCAGCAGGAGTGATTAGCTAGAAATGAGTTTGAGGATGATGATGTGCTACACTATTACTATGATGATAAAATAGCTAGTGTTGGTGGTAATGACTGATGATTATTATTAGCTAGTGTTAGTGGTGATTAAATAAATATTGTTGGTGCTAATGATTATGATGATGATTAAATAGCTTGTGCTGGCGGATTAGATTCAAGTGGAGGCAACATGTGGTGCACATCGAAAGTACTACTAGTCCAAACTAGATCAAGTTTGGATTAGTAGTATACTTTTGACATGCACCACATATTGCCTCCACTTGAACCTAATCCACCTTCATTTGACACACTGTTATGGACATAATGATGTAAACCTCATAACTGGTATTGTACCAATATTTGTACGATGGCGCATAAATACACTAAAAAAAAATACTAGTAGCGATGGAAAGAAAACACGCTGCCAGTAGTTACATTAGCAGCAGCGTGGGAGAGAACAAGCGTTGCAGCTATTTGTCTTAGCAATAGCACGTGCGGCACGCGTTACTGCTAAGCAATAGCTTTAGCGCCTTATTAGTAGCGCGCCTACCCGCGCTACTAGTGAGCACAAAACCAGCGCTACTGCTAGGGTTTTTCCTAGTAGTGCTTGTTTAACTCATGTCTGTACTCAGATATTGTTGCTTCCGCTAACTCTTGTGTATTCGAGCTTATGTATTCGAGCCCTCGAGGCCCCTGGCTTGTATTATTTTAATTTGTGTCTAGAGTTGTGTTGTTATATCTTCCGTGAGTCCTTGATCTTAATCGTACACATTTGCGTGTATGATTAGTGTACGATCAAATCGAGGGCGTCACAAGTTGGTATGAGAGCCGACTGCCTATAGGTAGCCCCTTTTCCAACTCCTTGGCCGAAGTTGAGTCTAGTGATCCAAAATTGTTTTACTAACTTGGCTGTGTGGCTTACCGGCCCACGTCGCTATTGGGTGGTATTAGGATCTTTTATTCCTCGTCTATACTCTGGGACTCTAATATCTCGTCTATTCGGGTTAAACTTTTTACTAACTCTGACTCTAGGATCTCGTAACCACTTCCTTCCGGAGAGTCCCTTCTCTACAGATGATCGTCTGCTTCGTCAGAAGATTCTGCAGATACTCCTCGATGTTTCCCGAGACCCTGTGCCCACTGCTTTGCAGTCCCTGACCACCGACAATCCCCGTGAATAATATCCTTGCCGCTTGTACCTTCATCCCTAGTTGATCCCGTTATTACAAGATGCCCCTAGTACTCTCCATTGTTTCGAGAATCCTTTGTGCCTTCTGCTTTGCAGCTTCTTTTGCAATGCAGATAATTCACTTAACCGGGGTTCGTTCATCCCTAGTTGTTCATATGCTTTCCTAAATACTTGGAAATACTATCCGATCTTCCAAAAATCCTAAGCAGCCTATTGTTGTTGGAATTCTTGTTTGCTTGCATTATGGTTAATTCCGTATTTCTAGTAATCTTCATTGACACCCTCTGTCACTATCATTTCGAGTCCCTTGATCCAATATGTCGCGAATGCTTGTAATCCTCAATCAGATCCTAGCATTCATCCTTGCGGCTCAGACGTCACTCCAAACCTGAGCTTGTTCTTGTCAAATCAAACCTTGGTTGATTGTCGATCTGTATCGATTCAACTCAATTATCTTTTGATCAGAGCCTCTGCTTCAGATCTTCTGATTTGAAAACCGCAATTCCTTTGTATTCAAGCTTTGAAGTTATCCAGTTATATCTATAACCCGATGCCTTCGCATTCTTTCTTCTTCTGGGTGAGTATCGATACTCACATCAGATCTTTTGGACCGCCATATCCTTGGTTGGACTATTATCCGACAATGTCCTTCATATTCATTAAACTTGTGAGTTTTGCCCTGACACATATTGCCTTTGGTAAATTCTATCATCTGCTTTTGTCAACCATGCTCTGCTTTCGAGCTGGTATATTTTAATCCTGAAGTTAGTGGTATATGTTCCTAATATACCCCTACGGGTTGAACCTATACCTTCCCTATTTGTGTGAACTTGAAAGAGATGTGAGCCATACTCTTCTGGTGCTTCGCCAGATAAATCTTCTGCACTATAATTTCTTCGAGAACGAGGAGTGAATGAAAGGTTATGCATTGAAGAAGGGGGAGTCGACCTTGAACCTTTGTGTTCATGCCCATGGACCCGATGTAGAACTTATCATGGAAGCTGCTCGTAAAAATAATTATTTCTTTGGTACAAGCTCATCTTGTATCCATGAATTGATCCTTTCTATCGTGATTCCGACCATATTTCCTCCTTGATTCCATTTACTGGATAAGTTAAAATACTTATCCTCTGCAAATCATTTCCCCCGTCCAACCTCTACTCTGATTTACCTTCTAGCATTACACCTAGTACTTGATACTGGGAAGCTTTACACCTCATCACATCATTCCTAGCCTGATTGGCTATATTTTTATCATGTCAACTTTTTAACTGGGCTACCTGGCCCTTATGCCCGGAGCAACTTCCGACGATGAGCTAAGCTTACGTCGATCTTCCTCATCTTATCATTTCGCCTTGAACAGCAAGCTTATTTTCGAGTTTGTGTCGTAACCATGGTTCCAATAACCTTTCGCTTCATCATTCCTTTGACTGGATGTCATCGCCGATCGACTACATCTTCATGAAATCTCTCGACAAAAGTGTCGTGATCATCATCAACATTCTGAGCCTTTCCAGGATATCAATCAAATTAATGAGGAGAAATACAATCTCTCCCCTCGATGAGTTATGTTATCATTGACAACATTCTTGCCTTCCCCAGCACAAACTTGTTCATATAATTTTGGAAATACATCCTTTTTGGCATGTCGATGGATTGTGGTTGAGCCCGTCGGCCACACTCTTATCTTTTCCCTACTAAAATTGTATGACTTATTTTCTAAGTTGTTTCCGATGGATCCTTGGTGTATCCAAAGTCTGACCTTTTCTTGAAACCATGTCAATGCTATCTCGAAGCATGTCTGTGGTGATCCGATCTCCAATGAGAACATTTGAAGCACATCCAAACACCATTGTATGGGTAATGTCAGGAATTTTCTTCCCCCTTACCTAAATGATTCTATACTTCTATCCTGTCATGGATATCATGCTCTGCTTGTCCTTGGGAAGGATATACCCCTGAAATATGTGTTTAAACACATTTTTCCTTTCCATTGTTCTGCTTAACCTGATGATCACATTTTCTTTTCCATTGGTTTGTTTGACCTTTCTGGTGATCTATATGATATAAGCAGAAATATTTCCCTGCTTATGTAAACACCTCGGTGTACAAACTGTTAGTAAGACCCTGTTACTATTGTGGATGACTTTCCGGTAGCCACCGATGGATGAGAACTTTGCCTATTGGTCCGCCTCGTTCAAAGAGCAGGAGAATGGTTCTCTTCGTCCCTCGCCCTTGGTACCGACGATTGTTGCCGACATAACTGGCAGGCTACCCTCTGACATGCCTTGCTACCATGACCGTACAAAATGCTAGCACCCTTCCTGCTTTTAACCCACATGGTGGGCCCATAACCCACAGTTCCATAGGATCGAAACCTGACTCTCCTGTTTATCCTTTATTCCGAAGTATCATTTGCTCTTGGCTTTGTATGTTGTCACGAGCCACCGTCCGAGAGATGATCTTTTCCCAATGCTCTGAACCCCCATTCTCACACTCTGTCCAGGTATCGATCGTTTGTCCATTCGCTTGAAACTTCCTATTGTACCTTCATGCTTTGCTCTCGATGTTTTATTAACTTTCAACTCGAGAGATACTTCCGCCTCATTCCGTGAGTTATTCACCAAATAATTAACCCTATAAGGGTCAGTTCTCCCGAAGTTACTCTTTACTTCCGCACTTAAATCTCAGGACGAGATTTCTTGTAGTGGAGGAGAATTGTGACGCCTGGGTAATTAAGCTGCAGTAATTCCCTCCTAATGATGCCACATCATCATGATTACTGTTGTTAAACTCACGTTGGTTCGAAACCGGTTCAAATTTCAAATTCAAATCAAAGTACAAAATTCAAATTGGCAAACATGAAAACTAAAATGTTCAAACTGTGGCAAATAATCCATGGATATTTGTCATGTTGGAACCAACCTCATTTGAGTTCCCAAAATGCCCCTAGGATTTTATCTTGTGGTCCAACAATAATTAAATTGGCCTTTCCAATTTCTAAAAATGCTTAGCCAACTCCTTTTGACCCCAAACTTTTTATGCAACTTCACTTTGTTCCTATCTATTTTTGTGCAAAATGCCAAATTTAACAAAAAAAATTCAGTAGCTCTTTTAAATAGGAAATAGAGGCAAAAAATAATAAAAGAAAAAAAAGAAAAAAAAAGGCAATGCAGAGTAAATAAAAAGGAGAGAGGTCGCCGCCCCTCACTGTGCCTCGACCCACCAGAGCCAGCCCGAGCCGCCGGTGGGATAAGACCAAGCCCCCCCTTTCAGCCTCGCCAGCACCCAGATATTTCCTCCCTTCCTCCCTCGCGCGCCTCTCTCCTGATTTGGATCGGAGCCGAGCGCCGCGGTCGCCGTGGCTCCAAAATCGTCGCGACCACCCTCTTCCCCGAGCTGTGTCAAGGCATCTAGGAGCACCGGCGCCCTCGTCCTCGTCTGTCTCGAGCACCAGGACGAGCCGGACTGCCCCGCAGCTCACTGTCATGGTCGCCCTTCTCCGTGCACGGCCGCGGCACCAAGCCGGCGATTGGGTCGCCGTCGAGCCATCCCCGGCCTCCTCGAGCGCGTCACCGAGCTCCATGGTGAGCTGCGCTTCCTCCCTCCCAGTTTCCCTTTGGTTCGGTCGTCGTTTTCCGTCTCCCGTAGTTCGCCATGGCCGTCGGAACCCGAGCTCCTACGCGCCCGCTGTCTTGGCCGTGCGTGCCCGCCTCGCCTGCGCGCACCCTCCCCAGCTGCGCCCTGTACTGCCCGCGACCTACTCCCTTCGCCGCGCGCGGCCTCCCTTCTGCCTTCCGCGGCTCGCAGGAGCAGCTGCTGCTTCTGCCAAGCTGTTGCTCTCTGCTTGTGCCGCTGCTCGTCGCTGCTTCCTTGCTGCGTAGCGCCGCGGTCCTGCTCACCCGCCCGGCCGCATCGGGCCTGCACACCGCCTGGCCGCACTGACCGCGACCGCGCCCTGCTGCCGCCAATGGCCGCGCACTGCTCCCCGCCCCTGCCACTCACTGTTGGCCGCATCCGTTCGAGCGCCCTCGCCGGCAGCCATGCCTCAAGCCCGCCCTTGCCTCGCACCCCCCTCCACCCGCGCCACCCGCTTCCCCTGGCCTCCCGCACGGCCTGCTGACCCTGGCCGCCGGTGCCTCGCCAGGTCACGGCCTCCCCCCCCCACCCCACTCCGAGCGATCTACGCTTCGTCGGGTCAGCCCCGACGAGCGCCCGCGCCCGATAACCCCCCTGGGCCCGTTAACTGCGTGGCCCCCTGGGCCACTGGCCTATGGGCCCCACGCCCCCTTAAAAAGGATAAAAAAGAAATATATATGTTTAAAATAAATAAATAATAAAATTAGTTAATTAATTAACTAAAAAGTTAATTAACTTAACTAACTCGGGTTTAATTATCCTAATCACCTAGTTTGGTTAACTAAACTGTTAGGCAAGACTAAACAGCCTATGACAGGGGGCCCCACCCCCTGTTGACCAGTCAAACATTGACTGGTCAACTGGGACCCCCTGGTCCACTTGTCAGCCACTGGGTACACTGAGTGCGCCTAGCATTTTTTTAGCATTTATTTTCGTATTAAAATTAATTTCAGAATATTGATAAAACTTTGAAAATTAATAGAAATTAAACCGTATCTCGGATGAAAAAGTTTTCTACATGAAAGTCACTCAGAATTTCGAGACGAATCCGGATACATGGTCCGTTCGTCTGACACATGTCCGTAGCGTAGCAAGCATGCAAACTTTCTCCTCCGATTCATCTGTCTGACAGCCATCCGGGACCAGGAAAACTTTCCCAGATGTTTCCCCCTTCGCCAGTAACGCCTAGCACTGCGTTAGGACACCTCTAGCCCCGCTTGTAATCATGTTGTGCATATGTTTGCGTGTATTTACTATTTCTTCCCCCTCTTCTGTCCGGTAGACCCCGAGACCGATGCAGCCCCTGTGATCGACTACGTCGACGACAACCCCTCCTTGTCAGAGCAACCAGGCAAGCCCCCCCCCCCTTTTGATCATCCTGATATCGCCCATTCCATTCTCTCATGCTTGCATTAGATTTTGCTACTTTTATTGTTTGCTCCTATCCTGCTGCATAGCCTGTTTATTGTAACCTGCTATTGTTACCTACCTGCTTATCCTAAACTGCTTAGTATAGATTGGTTAGAGACCCATCAGTGACCCCCCCCCCACTTGACCCGACTGCCCCGCTGGATTATCAGAAGACCCAATCAACGGGATCGAAGACCAGGCACCGACACCTCACGTCACATCAAGCCCCTTTATTGCTCGACTCTGCAGAGTTACCATCGAGTGCCGAGGGTGGAACCTCATACATCACTCCTGATGAGATCTCTGTAGAGTAGCTAGTCGGTCGTGGTCATCGAGGGTGATTTCCTTCTTAACCACTTCCGATACGACTTTGTCGTGCAACCCCTCAAGTGTGAACCTCGAGGGTGGTTCCTCTTACGTTCACCTTGATGTTTAAATCGAGTGGGAATCCGACAAGGGTGATTCCTCAGGTTTTCCCCTTGGTGTTAGACACACGGTTACTATGGTTACTATGACTTTGCACTGGACCCTGTAACTAAAGACGGGTTGGCCCTGAGGGGTACCCGCGCGAGCTTAATTGCGAGTGATGTGGAGTCGGGCAGACCTGGAAGGTGCCCGCGAGATACTTACGAGGCGTGGCCAGGCATTCTTAGCCCTTGTTGCAAGTACTCGAGACGGGGCGACGGGGTCACATCGATCGTGAGTCTCTGCTCGTTATCGCGTGCTCCTAATCCACTAACGGTTTGGATATTTGATCCGAGAGGCCTCTGGCCTGATAGCACTAACCATCACGTGGGCATAGTATGGGCGTTCTGTGTCGTATACATCATCCGAAGCTTAATAGACGTCAGCGACTGAGCGGCGCGCGCCGGGTTGGACTGCGTAAGCTCCTGCCTTGTTGAAGGAGGTAGCTAGGTCTGCTCACCGGCCGCCCACGCAACGTGCAGGAGTTCCCGGGGAGATGGCCCATGAAACCTGAGGGCATAGGTTTAGTCCGGCGTGCTGGCCTCTCTATTAAGCCTAGGTTGGGTTGCGGCGTATTGTTTGGCCGAGGCCGGGCATGACCCAGGAAAGTGTGTCTGGCCGGAGTTAAGCGAGCGTGGTGGGTAAGTTGGTGCACCCCTGCAGGGAAGAAAACAACTATCGATAGCCTGTCCTACGGTAACGGACACTTGAAGTTGTATCTCGATCGATACAACTAGAACTGGATACTTGTGATGAGAACTGGTTGGTGATGAGAATTGGATTGTGATGATAACTGGATAGTATGGCTCTGGGATTGCTTTCTCGCAGGGAGTCGACAAAGGATCTCTGGCCGAGGTTGATAACACTACTGCTACTTTACTTTATGCTACTCTACTCCCTCATGTTGCTGCAAGATGGTGGTTTCCAGAAGATGCTAGTCTTCGATAGGCTAGGCTTTCCCCTTCCCTTCTGGCATTCTGCATTTTAGTCCACAGATACAACCCTTTCCTTTGATACAGATGCATACTAGTTTAGATCTGATGTAAGTCTTGCGAGTACTTTGAATGAGTACTCACGGTTGCTTTGCTACTTCTTTTCCGCCATACCCGATTGTTGCGACCAGATGACGGAGCCCAGGAGCCAGACGACGCCACTGATGACTACTACTACCCGGAGGATGCCTATTACTACGTGAAGACCGACGACGACTAGGAGTAGTTAGGAGGCTCCCAGGCAGGAGGCCTTGCCTTTTCGATCATTGTTGCTTTTGTGCTAGCCTTCTTAAGGCAATCTTGTATAACTCATGTTTGTACTCAGATATTTTTGCTTCCGCTGACTCTTGTGTATTCGAGCTTATGTATTCGAGCCCTCGAGGCCCCTGGCTTGTAATATAAAGTTTGTATTATTTTAAGTTGTGTCTAGAGTTGTGTTGTGATATCTATCCGTGAGTCCTTGATCTTAATCGTACACATTTGCGTGTATGATTAGTGTACGATCAAATCGAGGGCGTCACAAATTTGGACCATTTGTTGGAGTTGGCCTTTTTTTGGAGCTCCCAAACGCACTTTTTGGCGGTCCAAAATTTATATCTCCGGTTTTGGACCGTCAAAATTTGGACCATCTATTGGAGATGCTCTAAAGGAACATCGCTGGCAGTGCTTGATGGCTTATATATACCCCCTTTTCACCTCAGAATTATTAAGCATTTTTTTTGTTGACACATCGTGTTTTGAAGTGATCTTTGTTTTTGTTGAAAATATGCCCTAGAGGCAATAATATTGTATTATTATATTTTCATGTTTATAATTAAGAGTATATATTTTATGGTATAATTGTTATGATCTTGGAATATTTGATTAATGGAAAACTCATATGCACGTGTGAAATAATAAACGATAAAACCTGATCCTAGTCTCGCCTCTAAGACTAGCTCAAGTGTTGTTGATGATCACGGTTTTAGGATCTTAGAATATCGTTAAGCGTAACACTAATCCTAAAACAATTTTAAAAATATGACGTTAGAAGAACGTTCATTGAATCGATCCAATTGTGTTTTTCATACTTTGAGATATAATTGTCAGAACTCAATTATTATAACATGGAGTGTTAATGTGTGATTTAGTTTCTTAGACCATGAGAGTATTGTAGTTGCTTCTTACTGTACAATGTATTTTGGGATTTCTCAAATATTATCTGCAACACAATGATCATAACGATAACTTATTGGTTCATCGGAAAGTTTGACAAAGGACTAGATAGCTCAAGAGTGAGATTTGCTCCTCTAACGATGAAGATATATTCTTAGAGCTCACACGTGCGGCATATAGACGAGAATTGAACCATACATGCACGCTGGGCACCAATTTTTCGTATTTTACAACTTTCGACACCAAACTACACATGTTGTTCAACTTTCGGTATCATGGAAGCATCGAAGAGGTGGTATCAGCAGATATTCCCCCTATTCAACTTTATGCTAGTGTATTTACCTCCCTCTCTTTCGTGTGCCTTGGCCTACAATAGATTCATTCAGCTTCTCATCCTTCCAGCACGTGCATGCACCCATATTAAATCGCCGCCAAGAAAGCCAGGAAATTTAACATGCATCCCATGCCTGCACTTTCCCTTTCCTCTGTCCTTTGCTCAATGCATTTCAATTGGATTGGTAATGGTACCCTACCATATCACGTGCAGTTTGTACTGCACAAATTTTGCATGTAATCTGCTCAAATGATTGACACCCGGCTATGAAGCTCTAGGCGAAAGCGATGCCGGCCATTCCTGCAGCTCGTGCATGAAGCTTCCTCCTCTTAATTTTCTGTTTGCAATTAACGACAGTCAGCCGTCCGCATCAACTGAGCTCATGGGAAACTAGGGTAGTAGGCCATGTCATTGCTCACCACGTCGTCCTGTCCTTGGCCATTTGGTTCTTGGCTCACCGTCTTCGCCCTCACCGACACCCTAGAGCCTGCTGCTAGCTTCCCTTGTCATTACAGGCCGGAATTGCATTTATCTACTGGGATTAGTTAGCTTAGCGCGGCTATTTTGACGCGTTCTGTTGCGGCTATGCATGTGGAAAAATACAAGATGAAGCTTTGACAGAGCTTTCTCTCCAAACGTGATGTCCACATTACTTACTCTTTATTCACGGGCTGATTGAGTGAGCCCCATGAATCTTCCTTGTGAGCTGTGACTGACACAGGAAAAAGGACACGGGGAACTGAATCCCATGAAGGCTTCAAGGGAAAGACTATGGCAGATTTTCTTTCAGTTCAGGGGGGAGAAGGGCCTTTGGAATAACTTGTGACCAGGGGAAAATGGTTATGGCATTGTGGCATTAGCATGGATTACACGCAATACCTAGAGAGGAGCTACTGTACTACTTTTTCTTCACTTCTTTTCGTACACCTCTCCTTTGATCCAGCTCAGGGCCACCGTAGTCTAGAAATTCTCTACTATTTTTAATTTCTTCCTTGGAACAACATCTCATGTAGCTAATACTGATGCAACCACCACATTAGTGCCATTAGTACCATATATATGCATGGACCATGATGGAGGGGTGCATGCCCATCATCCACATTAGTGCAGCATAGTTTTAGATAATGACTGGTGCAACCATGGTTCCAGCTGGGGTGTCAAGGAGGGCATAATTAGGACCGAAAGTGTACTTTTGCTCCAATCGGTCTTCGTCGTCATCAATCTCGAATTATCGACAGGTTGGCAGACAGCAGTACAATAAATTATGTGTATAAAAATAAGATGAAATGTGCGCTAATTATAATTTCTTTCATGTCTTGTGATTATATCAGGGATACCATGCCATGGACCAATAATGTGTGTACTTTGCAATGAGTAAATGGTCCTGTGATGTTTACAAAGTGCATGCTGTCCGTCCTTAATAGGGGCAAACAATATCTAAATGCACGCCAGTTAAATGCCATGATGAGAATGACCAACCCTCCATTTGGAAGTACAAATATATTTGAGACTCTCCGACAACATATATACTTTGTTTTATGCATTCAGTAATCAGTATATGCCAGCAAAATTATACTGCTACTCTTTTTTTTACCAGTTCGTACTCTATCCTGGGTGCATATCCAGAGTCCAATCAGTAGAAGTTGACAATTTTCTCTTCCTAACACACCTTTCTGGCATCAAATATTTTGTCGAAGATGATCGCATGAACACGACAAGCTAACTAACTGAGCACAGAAAAATGACCCAGCTCCTAATGATATGCTGAATGACTGGTAAGCTGACTGCTGACATGGTCAAACATGTTAAGATGTAAAGGTAACTGAAAAAAAAAACCCTCAATTGGTGGCCTGTTTTTCATGCTCATCATCTCTATTCTAAGCTCACTTTGGTAGAGGCAAAGGTGTCACTCTGTTCCATGCTTACTACTCCTACATCACCAGCCCATGTCCCTTTCCTGAATAGTGGGCATATGGCGCCTGTGAGTACCATTTACTTGCAATTTTCAAAGGCAAGCTGGCCGAGATAAAGGAAATGCAGGGACGGCCATAATTTCAGTGTGTCCGTAACTGCAAAGATCAGTAGGAGTGTAGGACTTAAAGTAACATGCCCTTTTTATGGTCAGAACTTCATCTTTTACATCCCTTTCGCAGTTACATCTCTCACTTTCAGTAAGCACGTTCAGAAATGTGCTAACCATGGATGCATTAGTAGACGTGGCCAGTCAACCATGGGAAGATTCTCTGGTAAAAAAATCTCCGCAAATAATCCAATGATTCCCTATAATTTTACATATTTCTTTTCGGATGGGTAAATTAGTTGTTGGATGCATATGCTTGTGACCAAGAATACATTTCAAGTGGGGTGTCCAAATTAAAGTGCTGAAGAGACCACGTCCAACCAACTACAACATCATTGGAATGGAAAGGCGTGCGTCCACACGTGCGCTTGTGCATCACAACCGATGTATCTCCAGCCTTTATCAGTTACATAGGCATGTGAATAGTAATATGTGTTTGTTCATCACATCATATGTATTGTCACCTCAGTTTTTATATGTGGTAAGTGTATTCGTTATACACATGACATTGATGAATGTACATCCGAGCAAAACCAGACAACAGTTGCATCCATCATAGCCTACTATACTGCGTGACTGACGACAGATAACATTTTTTCAAAGATTTCAAGTGGTTGCGACGTGGCTGTCCTCCATGGCCTTCGCGGAGGTACATAACCAATATACCTGCAGCAGGCAGCTGCGGTTCCATGCGACGTTCATTGGGCATGATAGGGAAAGGCCCATAAAAGGAGTAGTGCCCCAACCCCACTGGTAGAAAAAGGGCCTATAGTCCCGGTTCGTAAGAGCCTTTAGTCCCGGTTCCTGAACCGGGACTAAAGTGTCGGTACTAATGCCCCGACCCTTTAATCCCGGTTCAATCCAGAACCGGGACTGATGGGCCTCCATGTGCGCAGTGCGCAGAGCCCAGTCAGGAGACCCTTTGGTCCCGGTTGGTGGCACCAACCGGGACCAATAGGCATCCACGCGTCAGCATTTCTGTAGTTGGGGTTTTTGTTTTTTTTTAAAGGGGGGGGGGTTGGGGGTTTTGGGGGGTTAATTTAGGTGTTTCATATATTGTGTTAGCTAGCTATAATTAATAGAGAGAAGTGTCCTCTCTTATGTCCGTGCTTGGTCGACGCTACATACTATACATACGTATAGAGAGGACTAGACACGCTGGCTAGCTAGTAAGCAAACGAAGGAAACAGAAGATCGTGATGAACATATTGTTGGAAATATGCCCTAGAGGCAATAATAAATTGGTTATTATTATATTTCCTTGTTCATGATAATCGTTTATTATCCATGCTATAATTGTATTGATAGGAAACTCAGATACATGTGTGGATACATAGACAACACCATGTCCCTAGTAAGCCTCTAGTTGACTAGCTCGTTGATCAATAGATGGTTACGGTTTCCTAACCATGGACATTGGATATCGTTGATAATGGGATCACATCATTAGGAGAATGATGTGATGGACAAGACCCAATCCTAAGCCTAGCACAAAGATCGTGTAGTTCGTATGCTAAAGCTTTTCTAATGTCAAGTATCATTTCCTTAGACCATGAGATTGTGCAACTCTCGGATACCGTAGGAATGCTTTGGGTGTATCAAACGTCACAACGTAACTGGGTGACTATAAAGGTGCATTACAGGTATCTCCGAAAGCGTCTGTTGGGTTGGCACGAATCGAGACTGGGATTTGTCACTCCGTGTAAGCGGAGAGGTATCTCTAGGCCGACTCGGTAGGACATCATCATATGCGCAATGTGACCAAAGAGTTGATCACGGGATGATGTGTTACGGAACGAGTAAAGAGACTTGCCGGTAACGAGATTGAACAAGGTATCGGTATACCGACGATCGAATCTCGGGCAAGTACAATACCGCTAGACAAAGGGAATTGTATACGGGATTGATTGAGTCCTTGACATCGTGGTTCATCCGATGAGATCATCGTGGAACATGTGGGAGCCAACATGGGTATCCAGATCCCGCTGTTGGTTATTGACCGGAGAACATCTCGGTCATGTCTGCATGTCTCCCGAACCCGTAGGGTCTACACACTTAAGGTTCGGTGACGCTAGGGTTGTAGAGATATTAGTATGCCGTAACCCGAATGTTGTTTGGAATCCCGGATGAGATCCCGGACATCACGAGGAGTTCCGGAATGGTCCGGAGGTAAAGAATTATATATAGGAAGTGCTATTTCGGCCATCGGGACAAGTTTCGGGGTCACCGGTATTGTACCGGGACCACCGGAAGGGTCCCGGGGGTCCACCGGGTGGGGCCACCTACCCCGGGGGCCACATGGGCTGTAGGGGGTGCGCCTTGGCCTATATGGGCCAAGGGCACCAGCCCCAAGAGGCCCATGCGCCAAGAGAAGAGAAAAAGGGGAGAGTCCTAAAGGGGGAAGGCACCTCCGAGGTGCCTTGGGGAGGATGGACTCCTCCCCCCCCCTTGGCCGCACCCTTCCTTGGAGGAAGGGGCAAGGGCTGCGCCTCCCCCTCTCCCTTGGCCCTATATATAGTGGGGAAAAGGAGGAGCAAACCAATCTAAGGCCTGGCGCCTCCCTCTCCCTCCCGTGACACATCTACCTCCTCCCGCAGCGCTTAGCGAAGCCCTGTTGGAATCCCGCTACTTCCACCACGCCGTCATGCTGCTAGATCTCCATCAACCTCTCCCTCTCTCCTTGCTGGATCAAGGCATGGGAGACGTCACCGAGCTGTACGTGTGTTAAACGCGGAGGTGCCGTGCGTTCGGCACTTGATCATCGGTGATTTGAATCACGACGAGTACGACTCCATCGACCCCGTTCACTTGAACGCTTCCGCTTAGCGATCTACAAGGGTATGTAGATGCACTCTCCTTCCCCTCGTTGCTGGTTTCTCCATAGATAGATCTTGGTGAGACGTAGGAAAATTTTGAATTTCTGCTACGTTCCCCAACACATATATGCATACAGAGAGAAGTGATATCGACCACCTCTCTTTCTCCGAGAGATTGGTCGAACAACAAGTTCTCGTATATCTATCTGACACTACCGGCTACATATATACAATAATTATCTCTTACAAATATAATCATATGGACTCAGGGTCCACATAGAATTCTCCGTTTTCAGGGATCACGTGGTCAAGAAAGAATGCCGCCAATTCCTCTTGAATTGCTCGCATGCGAGCTGGTGCTAGGAGTTCATCCCGCTTCCGAAACATCTAATTTAAAGAAGGGGGTCAATACATATATATATGAATGAATGAAACTCAACACAAATGATGGTAATAAAATAAAATTGTGAATGTTGTTATTTACGTACTTCATATTGTTCTTCAGTGTAGCCCCGCTCACAGGTCGTGTGGCGGATGGACTCGCAAACATAGTATCCACAGAAATCATTCCCTTGTTCCTGCCACAACCACTTTACAAGAAATAGAGGTTAATCAAACTGATAAGCAAGAATGCCAAATGGTATTGATGAAACTAGCGCTTGAATGACTAGTAGATGCGCTTAAAATGCTACTATAGTACTTACTTTCGGGTGTCTAAATTGCAGCTCCTTCGGCAGTCCCGGAGCTTTTCTAGTGAATTTTCTCCAAACCCTGCCGGAGAAAGAAAACAATTACTTGATATATCAGGAAATGAACAAAGTTGCTGATATGGTGGATAATGATCGATTTAACTTACTTCTCGAGTATTTGAGTCATGTCTGCATAGTCCTGGGGATCTTTTCGTCTTGAGTCTAAGACGGTTACTAGTCCCTGCTCAAGCTTAATATGTAGGAGAATATAGTGGAAACTGCACACGCATGCATAACTCATCAATTACATTACTATAACCTTGACTAATATATAAGGGAAACCGAATACGCACAAGACA